>NW_017386375.1:0-11817 GCF_000237925.1 Schistosoma mansoni
AAGTAAGTCTAAAACATTCAACAAAGTAGATTGACTTCGTGTAATCAAATGTTTAGATGGTACATTTTTAAAATGTATGGGTAACAGATCTTCCGAACTTTCCTATATTTTATTTACCAACTGAATAACGTAGAGAGTACTTTTGGTTAACGATGTATATTATCATATTTCATTTTAATAGCCACGGAGTTATGGAAAGATAAAAATGATTTCTCATTTATTTTAAGCAGCTAAAGATTGAAAATTTATTTTCCTGTGATTAAAAGTTTACTAGAATAGTACACGCCCAACGACGACCGCAACAAAATCCCCAAGGTGCACAAAGCAATTTGAACCCTCCAGTAAGTATGCTAAGAATTTCATGTTGTACTAAACATATAACATTAGGTAAAGCTATTACTATTGTTATTTTTAATTTTGTTGATTCGTTAAACTGTATATCTTAATATCTAGGGGAGAATAAATTAAATCAGAAACACCTATATTCAAGGTTGCGAAAAAAGCAGTCAACACTGTGAAGGACAAATAAATGGCAACGATTTGTTCACAATAGGCGAACGCATATCAACTTGAATAATTGGTAGAACAGGGATAAGCTATTCAGTGGATAATACGCAATTAGGTAAAACATACAATAATCAAACAAGCTACTCCAGAGTAATATAATCAGAAAACTAACAAATGATGCTACTACTTAGATGTATGTTGAAGTCATTAGAAGTAAATCAGCTGTACATCAAAAGTTCACTGTCGTATTTAACGAAGTGGATTGAGCTTGACATAACATACTTTCAATCATAATGTCATAATTCTCCTAGGGATTGTTCCAAATGTGTAGTGAAGCACCACAGTGCTCCATCCAAAAGATAACGCCAAGATTATACAAATAGGATCTTTAAAGCAATTAGTCCCTTTGATAAATTTCGATAGTGTAATAAGAAGACGAAGATTATCAGAACTATGTAATATATTAGCGCAATACATTTCGAACAATCTGATCACACATATACTTGTTAAAAACATTTATATACAAAAATAAAAGGTCAACTAGACTGGAAATAGGGGTAAGAATAGACAAGGATAATAATGATAAAATAATGTGAAAACAATTTGACACCTAATCACTCTAGATCGCAAAATATGTGATAGAGAACAAAATTATGGTGATCGGCTTTAGTTCCGAGTAATATTGTGATTTCTGTGCGCTCATTACATCGATTAATTTGACATATGTATATCGTCTTATAAGGCCGTGGTTATCTATTTACTGTGATTAATGATATATACGTGTTAGGCATTCAAGCCATGGATCGGGTGAAGTCAGACATTAACACCGTTGGATGCTGGCTCAGTGGTCCAGTGGTTAAGCGCTCGCGCTGGATTTAATGGACTCATAATTTCAACTATAAAATTACTAAAATCTCCACAAAACCCCATTCTGATTCTAGTCATATCTCATTTTGGCATACTACAGTGAATAGCCCAATAAATCAGTTCATGGTACCTTTGCCAAGTAATTCACTGAATAACAGATGAGGCGATGGGCATAGAAATATCTACCGATTTCTGTACATGACGTCTCAAAATCTCATCTCGCTAACTTATCAACCATTTTGTAAGCGACTAGAAATATCCTATAAATCTACGTACAGGTTCAGGAGGGAGATCCACCGGCCTTCAGTTAAATATATCCTACAACGATATTTCTCAAACATTATATTCGGAAAATTAGCGCTGAGGTTTGAAAAAACATATCTATTTACTTAAACACATAAATATCGGTACATGGAGGCATCAGACAGATATGCACCACATACATTATTCGGTTTGTGTGAGGGCTGTGATCCGGGTGCCCAGACTGAAGCAGGTGGTTTCCTTAGGGGGCCACACTCGGAGCCTTTGGTCTAAAGTTCTAATCCACAAGGCAGTAAAGCAACGAAAGAAGATGCAGTCACATGGTAGCCGGTGACCAACAATTGGTTCATACGCCATTTGTTCCTTCAGGTACTGGAGCCTATGTGCACCATTGGTTTGGAATCAGGGTTTTCCAACTCACCGTGCTCACCAACCAGGTTGAAGCGCCGGACATTCGCTTTTCGTCCTCTCAATTTCGTGAACAACACTCCCGCCACGAGAAGGCAGTTAGTAGGACTTCCCTGGCAGGGCTATATACGCGTGGTCATGTGAGAGCATTTCAAGAGGGAGAGCGGACTCTCGGCCGCTTCCTGGATCTAATGTATTCAGGCTTCGTTATTATTATAACAAATTCCACTTGGTTTTCGCAACGTCTTCAGTAATTGGTCAGAAAGTGGCGAAAAAGACCAAAAGTTTGTAACAGATCTCTAGACCACTCCTACAGAGATATACTACGATACCAACTTCCAGGATTTGTTCTGTTGACCGAACGAATCAATACTTAATTATCGAATCAAATTATTTTGTCATGTTTGTAAAAGACTTCGGTTTTTCTGGAGAAATATTCACATGCTTATACTTCAAACGTTAGTAGTTCCAACACATTTCTAGTCAGTTTGATTTTAAAAACCGCATGGTTGTTTTTTTCTAAATTCCACTATCTGATATAAAGATTTAGATTTGTTATCGGGTAGTAGTATATGTACGCATCCTAACTTGAATTCTTCAACATGATATTGTACAACATATGTGGGTTTTTTTATCAACAGGCAAGTGGACAATCGGAGAATCAGCAAAACCAGCTTGTTCAGGAATCTACAGGAGATCAAGCAAACGCTAACCTACGTGGTGAACAAGAATCGAGGTTTACAAGGATAACTACAAATCTGCGATTGGCAGCAAATCATTCTTATCAGTTCTTTTCAGCTCTGATTTCCTCAATTATTCCAGAACAACCACCACCACTACACCTAGACTAGAGTTCAATATCTTCTAACTTGATTATTGAACACAATATTTTATTTAATCTGTTATCCTAGATATACTGACCCTGACACCTCACTTCTTATCCACGTTTTATTTTTAATTTAACTTAATCCGTAATTTGTCTTTTGTTTCACAAAGTGGCTTCACCTTCATGTCTGTACACACAACATTGGAAAGCAAAAACCTAGAAATTTGTTGAAGGTTCCATTCACAACCCAAATTTATTTCAATAATTTTTTGAGTACTTTGCTTTACTAAAAATTTAGTTAACCAGTGATTTATTTAAAGTGGACGGGTCTGGTTACCGTAGTTATTAAGTTGGATATTTTTTTTAGTTATTTAGGTTTATTGGACCATTGACTAAATATTAGTTACCAAAAATATCTCCTGATATGTTTAGTGATTTGAAGATGCATTTTTACTGGAAGTTGAATCAAGAGGACCGCCCCTAGAGGCAACTCCAGATTCCCGAAATTGGGCCTCCTGTCTGTGCTCTTAGCGACCAATAGTATGTAGGCAAAATGATCCACTTGTGCGAAAGCGTCGTTTTAACACCTTCAGTGATTAAGTATGAATTCTCAATGCGTTTCCACTGTTGAATAAATAATTGACAATAGCATAAACGCATAAAGTTCAGTGAGGTCTTGTCTAGCGATATCCACAGGAAGATAAGCTTGGGCTGTGAAAAAATAATGTCTTACTTATGGTGTAAACCCGGAATACAACAGGTCATATGAAGAAAGATCAACGGAGTTAGTAGGAGGAATAAATTTATCTTGTACTACAAACCACTCAACTTATTTGAAACTGTTAGGTAAGTAATGTGTAAGGCATTGTAACGGGAAAATTAATTTTTTCCACTCATAATGAGGATTGTCGGAAAAATCAGCGCATTCAACTTTCTTGTCTGTTTCATTTATTATTCATCAACACCTCCGAAATGATATCCTACAAGTATAAAAGAAAATAAAGTATTTAGGCTGAAAATCATTTGTACAGCTCGATAAACTAAAATGGAAGCATTTTCATTTTACAGCCACAAAATATGTATGTCCCGCAATGGAAATAGATTGCGCAGATGGGACCAGAAACAAAATTAAGGCACGATGTGAAAAAGATTGCGGGAAGCATGAGGGTTATGAAAACAAATCAGTACGCACAGTAAGACAATATCACCCTCATATTCCAGGTCGAGAAGTCTTTCTCTAGACAACAGGTCCACACCATCACTACCTATATCCATCAGAGCTGTTTCCAGAACGTCATGAATAGCAAAGTTGAAGAGGAATGGTGAGATTGGTCAACCCTGCCTAACCCCATTGCTTGAATGGAACAATGGAGAGAGGTGGTTGTATGGCCTCACTCTGCTTGAGGTGTTTGTATATAGGGCACACCTTTACTCGATAGACAGCCGAAGAGGACAGTCCTATTCAACGAATCCAAGACCCTAATTTTAAGAAACTATGACTGTTGGCTTGTGACAAGTATGACGGTGTTCTAACATTTGGAGGAGGGCGAAGATATGATCAATACATCCCGACCAGAACGAAAACCAGTCTGCTCCTAAGCAGGATGTTTCGCGAAGCCGCAAGCGACTTTACTCGCCATTTTCATGTCGTCATGCAAATACAATCAATGCTCATCCATACTTTTCCGCGGGATGGTAGTTAGCCTTGAACCTAGCTCGGTTTGATATTTAGTTGCAACAGAAGCTACAACCAATTCGCTGACGTCGATCCATTTAGAGCGATGAATATGTTGGCAACTGAAACGCAAGATAAGAATAGTGTGAACAAGGACATGATCAGAGTCCAGATAGGTACTTCAAGAGAATCGGTATTCTTGTACACAACCATGCGAGCGATAGTTGATCGCGATGTGGTCAATCTGAGTCCAGGTTTGAAATGCAGAGTGAGGACGCCGGGTGGCACGTCGGCGATGACTGTGCTGGTAGTTAGTACTAGCCAGAGACAGGTTGTAGTTTGCTCAAATTTGCGGTAAATGGTACCCGTTATCTGACCTGCGACTAACAAATCTCTATTGGCCACCTAAACGACTCACTTCTGTGTCTAGAAGCCCGATCTGTGCATTCAAGTCTCTGGCTAGTACCACAATATCTGTCGAATGCACTTTCTGTAAATGAACTGCTAACTGGTGGTAAAACTCATCCTTGATAGCATCCGGGATGCAATCTGTCGGAGCATAGGTGGAAATTACGAAAAGACATTGTTTCTCACACCGACTTCTTCTCACTTTGATGGCGCTTTCTAAACTAACATCACATGACCTACTGTTAATGGGGATCAAATTGATTAGTGTTGTCTCGGCTCTAGTGCTGAGTAAAACACTAACGCTAGCACTAAATGACGAAGAAGCCTAACAGTGATAATTCTAACAAACTATATTGCTTGAAACATTTTCCTTTAGGTCTTAACATGCCAGACGGCTAGGTAAGAATAAAAGCAGAAGCTGAAGGTCCGAGGGAACAGTCAAGCTGCTGACTGAATAGTGATGTGACAGCAGTAATGTGTGCTGCCCTTGGACAACCAGAATCTGCAGTGATGTCTACTCACAATGAAAAGAAGGGGTTTGCAAAAGTTGACCCTAGATATATCTCATACACATTGATTTTCAACCCCAGCGTTGGTACGGCTTTGTGAATTGGAGAGCCAACAAACCAAAAACTTTCTAAGAGAAGGCTGTGAGCGACCAGCCTTGAACAGCTGTACCCGTAACTCTGAGGTCACACTCCAAGGTCGCCAAGACTACCACTAACCTAGATTTCGTTTCGGTTCCTTTAAGAATAAAAATATCCATTCACGATGTGGATGGCCGGAAAATGACGACCGACGTCATACTTTTAACAAATCTCGAGATTGTCTTGTTCACGATCAAATGCTTACCTCATCTCTAATAATTCTCTCATTTTCAAGACTAACCCTTCCTGCGTATCTGAACTACATGTTGGAGCTTTTAATGCTTGAACCTTGTGTGTTTCAGATAGAACAACAGGCCTCTTTAGATAGGACTCTAGAATATTACGCTATCGATGTGTGCTGCGTCTCCGAAACGCGCACACAGGATCCGAGTACGGTCTTTCATTTCACCTCACCTCTTGAAAATAAACAGACGGCGCGATTTCCACTTCGTGTATATGAAGACCTTACTGCTATTTCCCTTGACCTCGCTGGCATAGGTAAAGCATTGTGTTCGAAAGCAGAACAAAATTTGTTAGACTGGATTCTTACAGACAGTCGCATGTGGGCTGTCTGACTAAACGGAACAGTAAGAACACGAAAAGCCAGTGAAACACACACCGTTGCCTTTTTGTTGTCTCTGCCTACGATAATACTGATTTTAGCTTAGACAAATTTAAAGATGAATTTTATAAGAAGCTATGGTGGATGGTGATTTTAACGCTTAAACAGGTGGACTAAACCAAACCGAGATTCATTTAGACAGATCTTACAGTGCCACAGCTCAGGGAACAGATAATGGCGACCGTCTGCTGCAAATATGTTCGGATGATCATCTATATCAAGCAAGCATCCACTTTAAGTATAAGTAAAAACATCGTCTAACGTGGTGGCCTCTACAATCGACTCAATGATGGACTCAAACAGATCACATTCCCATCAGTTATTGTTGAAGATGCTCGATGGATGACTATCGCTGATTCTGGAGTGCATGTTTAAACCCAGCTCATGCTTTAGTTCAAGCAAGTAAATGTCTGCATCTTAGTGGATGCAGAAAAGCCACAGAAAGAAAACCTCTTAGAGTTTAACATAATGATGAAAAGGTTAAGAACATATTTCAGGAACAACTAGAGCAGGAGTTAGTCAACCACGAAAGCGACATCCACCTCGAGGCAGTTTGGGATGATATCTAAAATGCTGTGGAAACAGCAGGTGCATCCAGTTTTGTTTTCCTGCAAACTTCCTTATAAATGGCTTTGTTTTCATTTCACTAATTTATATTTCTTCTTGAGTCGTATCTTTGATCGCTAATCTTTTCTACAACCATTCATGCTGTTATTACATCTACTATTCTGTGATTTGGTCTGACAATCTTTCTGTGTTATTTGAGTGTGGTAACCTGAACAGATGTATATATGTTATGTCCCGATAAGAATAATGAAAGGTAACTTTGGGATCCGTTTAAGGACCAGTGCTATGTGTATATTTTTAATCGTATAATTGTTAAATAACGGAAGTATTCATATCCATTTACTATGAGTTTTATTTTGACCTATGAACTATTATTATACGATTTACCATTCTTGATTTATGCCCTGTCTATCATTTACTATCTCCTTTACTCACAGCCACATTTAGCTAAATCTTGTACAAATGTTGTTTCTTATTTTATGGTACGATGTGGTCTGTGTGGTTGGTTGGTATATAAACCTAGTATGTTTGAAATAAAGGATTCATACCGCAGAGGCTGAGATTGGTTTTCTGGACTTATCTGGCCGGGCTAGGCAGAAAGCAGGACCGATAAGTACTCTAGACTGCTCGCACGAGTTTTATACGTCATTGGTCCAATCGATAAACCACTGCTCTCTAATTGGCGGTATTATCACGTTATGCATTAACAGGGCATCCAGGCCACAAGTTATAACAATATACGTACCAGGGTCTACGTCGTAACTGACTGATTGACGAAAGGGACAGTATTTTCTAATGAACGTAAATGAAACACGACTGAAGGTAATGGTATCTTCTGGATCACCTTTTTATTCTACGAATGTGTTTGACGAACGATCTTAATCTTTTAGTGGTGTTGTATCCTCTAAGCCAGATGTTTTGATTGCGAGACTTTCATCAACGTCTTCAGCAACAACAGCGCCTACTCCTCAACCTTTATTAGCTGCAGCTAAACCCACAAGACTATTTAGCTTCGGATAACAAAACACATCCTCATTAATACTGACAACTAAAGTACTCAGAAAAAAAACATGTCGACTAAGGAAAAGAAGATGGGAAGTTCTGGAGTGTTGGAGATCTATTAGATTTAGTGTCTATCTTGATTGTGATCACTCTTAACGCACGTCATTTAGCTAATAACTGAGAACACATCACTAGTTGGTAGTTGGTAGTAAGGTGTATTAAAAATAGTAGCTTTAAGGATATTCCCCCTAGACAATCTAGTGATTTGACTCCCGATGACTCTAGCTACCCAAACCTGAGTATCAATGCAAGAGGTAGTATAACGTAAAATAATCTCCAATCAAACTTGTACCGTGCTCTCAACTATCGAGAAGAAAAAAGAATGCCAAAAGTTCATTACATCTCTAACCAACGACATTACAGAAAAAAAGTTCAGGTACTTTATCTCGTTGAGATTTGGGCAAATATGTAGCAAGTTTCGTAAGTCTTAATTCTTTGTTGTGCACGTGGTTTAAATGCTCAAGATAGAGATAATTAAACAGCCTATTTTTGGGATGATTTTATTAAAATGTTTGGGAAATATCGGATTTTCCAACAGAGTCAATTTCTATTGATAGCTGAAGGGTTTACTTCAAGGATCGAAAAGACGAAGAAAGAAATTGATGGACTGGATGCCATGAGACAACATCGATTGCAATGATACCCTTATATCCAATATGAAATATTCTATTCACCCAATAAGCACCAGTGTGGAGGAATGAGAGGAAGAAACTAGAGAAAAGATTGATTTATCTGGTACCTGATTGATGTCGTTTTTAATAACAATTTCATGGACCAAAAAATTATACGTGGAAACTTACTTTTTCATTACTTGTGCCTCCAGGCGCCCACGGACACCTACCTTCTTCTTTGATATATTAGTAAGACCTGGATAATGTCTCCTAGCTTTTTTCTTATTTTCTTCATCTAGTTCTGAGTAGAAACAACCGGAAAACAAAATCATATACATAAATAAATTGATTGACAGCTCAGAAGGTATAAAAACAATAAAAGTATCCGCCAAGGTTTTAAACTCTATAACGACTTCAGAGACAAAAACTTCAGCTGCAGTCAATAATCGTCTTCAACAAGAGCAAAAACACTTACGATAAGTATCCTTATTAACAGTGATATGGTAGGAAATTAAACGTAAAAAAGACAATAATTTCAATAGTGTGGCAACAATGTTGTTTAAGTCGATACTTTTTTGTTTAACAAATCCCCTCAGCTGATTGAAAAGAGTTTATTTTGTACAAAATAAGTGCCGTTAAAAATGGTCTATTTAAGCCATTTGTAATTGTAATAACACGTGGTGCCCAAGTCGGACACAGATATACAAACTTCCTGAAAAAAGCGAGCTATTGAGTAAGAAAACTGAAGGTGAAGAAGGAAGTTTATTGGAATGGACGAAATCAAATGCATAAGCACTCATTTAAACAAGCCTATTCAATGGTACCCGTTATCTGACCTGCGACTAACAAATCTCTATTGGCCACCTAAACGACTCACTTCTGTGTCTAGAAGCCCGATCTGTGCATTCAAGTCTCTGGCTAGTACCACAATATCTGTCGAATGCACTTTCTGTAAATGAACTGCTAACTGGTGGTAAAACTCATCCTTGATAGCATCCGGGATGCAATCTGTCGGAGCATAGGTGGAAATTACGAAAAGACATTGTTTCTCACACCGACTTCTTCTCACTTTGATGGCGCTTTCTAAACTAACATCACATGACCTACTGTTAATGGGGATCAAATTGATTAGTGTTGTCTCGGCTCTAGTGCTGAGTAAAACACTAACGCCAGCAAAGCCAGACAAAGCTGTCACTGAGTCTCTGGATGAACATACGTTAAACAAGCTGTCCGATACGACAAACGGGAGGCGAATTTGTAGTACTTCACCAGAGTCTTGAATATGGGTCTCGAGTAGACAACAGATATCGATGTTGAGACTTTATAAGGAAATAGCCAACCCTATCTGTTGTCGGATTCGCATAAGTGTGTGAACGTTGAAGGAGGCCAGTTTGAATGGTATATGTAGTTTCAGAATGATTGTTTCAGTATTCGTAGTCGGTGGTAGCATTCAAATTCCGACCAGTCAGTGACTTGAGATCGTTTAGATAGGACAGGGTTTCCACCATAGACCAGCTGCTGTATAAGCTGGAAGACAAAATACACAAAATGATAATAAAGGCGAGTAGATCTGTGACATAGTATAGAAGAAATAAAAACGACTGTTTGCATATGATTTGTCTAAATGCTAATTGAAGCAAGAATAGTAGTTGCAGTAGTAATTGTCATTTCATTTTATTTATATATCAGCCGTGATACTATACGGGTGCCCAGACCAACGTCTTAAATTCATGCTAGCCTGTACAATATTAGATCACATAGCTTATTATTTCAGAAAAAAACAGTAATATTGCAGTGCCATTTGATCGGCAGACGGACATCACGCCTACACTGCAGATTATGCAAGTTGGCGAGCGCCATCTAAGCCTTCTGAATCCCTGTCGAGATTTCGTCAGTTACCAACTCACTAGAACTGATAAGACTTCCAGGATGAGGGAAGTGATCGACATGCTAAGTCATTTCATTCTCCACTATTAGTCCAGGCATTGATGCAACTCAATCCTGAAGCAAGGTTTTGTATTTAAATGGAGGAAAATGCATCCCAAACATGACAACACTGTTACGCAAGGTAATCGAAATTCTCCGTATTCTTTCGGCGTCCTCACCAAAGAGAACTATGTCATCAGGGTATTATAAACTGACAGGTGAATATCCTGGTCAGACTGATTTCTAAAATGCCACGATATAAAGGTTATCTCTACAAAAATGTCTATGACAGTTAAATGAAAATGGGGAAGGCAAACAACCCCGAAAGACACCACTTGGAGTTGCCAATTCCAAAAACACCTCCATAAGCTCTGACTTGGCTAGTAGTATTCGAGTAAAGAGCCTGTACAAGGTTAATGTACTTCTTTAGTACCATAAGACCGACTGATCTACATAATCGAACGCTAGCTTAAGTTCGGGAAACACAACTATGGTTGGGAGTCGGTGGTTAAGTCTATGTTTCAAAATCTGGCGAAGGGCAAATATTTAGTCTACACGTCCATTCCCAGGTCTGAAACCAGCTTGGCTTCTACGAGTTTGCTCTTTATGAACTCTAGTTAAACTATCGAGGATTATTAAGGTCGATACTTTTAGACACTATATTAGTCAAATTGATTCTTCTGGTCATCACTAGAGAACTTTTATCCTTTATTATAGACCAGAATGATCAACAGTCGAGACCAGTCAGATGAGACTAGGCTCATTTCCCATACTTTAGCTAATATCTCACTTAACTTGAAAGCTAAGAGTGAACCATCATCTTTGAAGATTTCTGGCGTTAATCCATCGGTACTTCCTACTGTCCTTTGCTTAAAATTAGCTATGGCTTTTTCCACTTCATTAAGAGGATGGGAAGTTGATGTCAACATCACATCCTGCTTTCTTGGTAGAAGTAAGTAACTAAAGGGTGACTGTATAGCAGTTGAATTGTTCTTTTCATCGTTCAAGTATCCTGCATTGAGAGTAGATCATTTGTGCATATTTTTCTGAAATATTCTCACTAACTGCCGAACCTTTTAATATGTGTTTCCTTGGATAGTCTGAAAAGTCCCGAACAAATTTGTTTGAATACAAACGGTGAAACTTAGCATTTAGCAAGCTCAATAATTAAGTATACAGTGTGTATTTATCGCTGAGGAAAACCAAGCACAGTAATTTTCACCTTACATTTGACTTGTTAAATTCATGTTAGCCTGTACAAAATTGGATCACATAGCCTATTATTTCAGAAACAGTAATATTGCACTGAAAACTTTATTTTGTGAATAACAACTTTATATGTGATCAAAACAACTAAGAGAACACGCACAACATTGGAAAACAAAAACCTAGAAATTTGTTGAAGGTTCCATTCACAACCCAAATTTATT
>NW_017386374.1:0-4217 GCF_000237925.1 Schistosoma mansoni
TGTATTGGATGTAGACTGTGTATTATGTAGAATGGTTTTTGATCACGATTTGACTCATTCAGCAATTTATGTTCAGGCTTGTAAGCAATTTCATCAGAAATATGTGACTCATTATGACAAACCGCATCTGGTACAATAACACGAGAAATGTGATAAGAAGTTGATTGATCGGAAACTTTTGTCTCACAGTGATTCTAGGTTTGATTCAACTCTGAACTGCTATGCTTTATTTTTGATGAAAGTGAGCAAATGAGCCACAATATTGAAATACTCAGTATGTTGCTTGGTCATAATCCAGATTTCCAACCTCTCCATGTCATCATCGAAAGCATTTACATTTGAATGTGTGACGAACCGGTTCATCACAGGCTCCATCGCGACGCCAATGTGACGTTTGAGAGTATTTGAATTACAGTATAAACTAGCAATTCCAGCAATAACGCAATTTCATCAATCAGTATTCGATGAGCACGAACGAATGTACTGTATTATGAATTGAAAGTGAAAACAGTCATCAATACAAAGAAATCATTGATTCGTGTGAACAGCTGATCCGACACAGCCTTAATTGCAGTGTCAGTGTCTGTGATCGATTGAACGTCTTCCTCTTGAGTTCATCTTACGTCTGTTCGACAGTGTATTGGATGTAGACTGTGTATTATGTAGAATGGTTTTTGATCATGATTTGACTCATTCAGCAATTTATGTTCAGGCTTGTAAGCAATTTCATCAGAAATATGTGACTCATTATGACAAACCGCATCTGGTACATAACACGAGAAATGTGATAAGAAGTTGATTGATCGGAAACTTTTGTCTCACAGTGATTCTAGGTTTGATTCAACTCTGAACTGCTATGCTTCATTTTTGATGAAAGTGAGCAAATGAGCCACAATATTGAAATACTCAGTATGTTGCTTGGTCATAGTCCAGATTTCCAACCTCTCCATGTCATCATCGAAAGCATTTACATTTGAATGTGTATCGAACCGGTTCATCACAGGCTCCATCGCGACGCCAATGTGACGTTTGAGAGTATTTGAATTACAGTATAAACTAGCAATTCCAGCAATAACGCAATTTCATCAATCAGTATTCGATGAGCACGAACGAATGTACTGTATTATGAATTGAAAGTGAAAACAGTCATCAATACAAAGAAATCATTGATTCGTGTGAACAGCTGATCCGACACAGCCTTAATTGCAGTGTCAGTGTCTGTGATCGATTGAACGTCTTCCTCTTGAGTTCATCTTACGTCTGTTCGACAGTGTATTGGATGTAGACTGTGTATTATGTAGAATGGTTTTTGATCATGATTTGACTCATTCAGCAATTTATGTTCAGGCTTGTAAGCAATTTCATCAGAAATATGTGACTCATTATGACAAACCGCATCTGGTACAATAACACGAGAAATGTGATAAGAAGTTGATTGATCGGAAACTTTTGTCTCACAGTGATTCTAGGTTTGATTCAACTCTGAACTGCTATGCTTCATTTTTGATGAAAGTGAGCAAATGAGCCACAATATTGAAATACTCAGTATGTTGCTTGGTCATAGTCCAGATTTCCAACCTCTCCATGTCATCATCGAAAGCATTTACATTTGAATGTGTATCGAACCGGTTCATCACAGGCTCCATCGCGACGCCAATGTGACGTTTGAGAGTATTTGAATTATAGTATAAACTAGCAATTCCAGCAATAACGCAATTTCATCAATCAGTATTCGATGAGCACGAACGAATGTACTGTATTATGAATTGAAAGTGAAAACAGTCATCAATACAAAGAAATCATTGATTCGTGTGAACAGCTGATCCGACACAGCCTTAATTGCAGTGTCAGTGTCTGTGATCGATTGAACGTCTTCCTCTTGAGTTCATCTTACGTCTGTTCGACAGTGTATTGGATGTAGACTGTGTATTATGTAGAATGGTTTTTGATCATGATTTGACTCATTCAGCAATTTATGTTCAGGCTTGTAAGCAATTTCATCAGAAATATGTGACTCATTATGACAAACCGCATCTGGTACAATAACACGAGAAATGTGATAAGAAGTTGATTGATCGGAAACTTTTGTCTCACAGTGATTCTAGGTTTGATTCAACTCTGAACTGCTATGCTTCATTTTTGATGAAAGTGAGCAAATGAGCCACAATACTGAAATACTCAGTATGTTGCTTGGTCATAGTCCAGATTTCCAACCTCTCCATGTCATCATCGAAAGCATTTACATTTGAATGTGTATCGAACCGGTTCATCACAGGCTCCATCGCGACGCCAATGTCACGTTTGAGAGTATTTGAATTACAGTATAAACTAGCAATTCCAGCAATAACGCAATTTCATCAATCAGTATTCGATGAGCACGAACGAATGTACTGTATTATGAATTGAAAGTGAAAACAGTCATCAATACAAAGAAATCATTGATTCGTGTGAACAGCTGATCCGACACAGCCTTAATTGCAGTGTCAGTGTCTGTGATCGATTGAACGTCTTCCTCTTGAGTTCATCTTACGTCTGTTCGACAGTGTATTGGATGTAGACTGTGTATTATGTAGAATGGTTTTTGATCATGATTTGACTCATTCAGCAAAGGTATTCATCATTAACTGTCATCGTTTAATCTTTATTTGTAAATAAAATAATCAATATTTTTGTTTACTTAAGGACTTTGTTATTGATAAATTTTTTTTTCTGATTTTCATTTTATTTTATTTATGTGACCATTGAAAATACACTGGATTTTTATAAAGTACATTAACCAGTTATGAAAACATTTCTATTTTAAATTATCCATTAAATAACAGTATGTTGCTTGGTCATAGTCCAGATTTCCAACCTCTCCATGTCATCATCGAAAGCATTTACATTTGAATGTGTATCGAACCGGTTCATCACAGGCTCCACCGCGACGCCAATGTGACGTTTGAGAGTATTTGAATTACAGTATAAACTAGCAATTCCAGCAATAACGCAATTTCATCAATCAGTATTCGATGAGCACGAACGAATGTACTGTATTATGAATTGAAAGTGAAAACAGTCATCAATACAAAGAAATCATTGATTCGTGTGAACAGCTGATCCGACACAGCCTTAATTGCAGTGTCAGTGTCTGTGATCGATTGAACGTCTTCCTCTTGAGTTCATCTTACGTCTGTTCGACAGTGTATTGGATGTAGACTGTGTATTATGTAGAAATGGTTTTTGATCATGATTGACTTCATTCCAGGCAATTTATGTTCAGGCTTGTAAGCAATTTCATCAGAAATATGTGACTCATTATGACAAACCGCATCTGGTACAATAACACGAGAAATGTGATAAAGAAGTTGATTGATCGGAAACTTTTGTCTCACAGTGATTCTAGGTTTGATTCAACTCTGAACTGCTATGCTTCATTTTTGATGAAAGTGAGCAAATGAGCCACAATATTGAAATACTCAGTATGTTGCTTGGTCATAGTCCAGATTTCCAACCTCTCCATGTCATCATCGAAAGCATTTACATTTGAATGTGTATCGAACCGGTTCATCACAGGCTCCATCGCGACGCCAATGTCACGTTTGAGAGTATTTGAATTACAGTATAAACTAGCAATTCCAGCAATAACGCAATTTCATCAATCAGTATTCGATGAGCACGAACGAATGTACTGTATTATGAATTGAAAGTGAAAACAGTCATCAATACAAAGAAATCATTGATTCGTGTGAACAGCTGATCCGACACAGCCTTAATTGCAGTGTCAGTGTCTGTGATCGATTGAACGTCTTCCTCTTGAGTTCATCTTACGTCTGTTCGACAGTGTATTGGATGTAGACTGTGTATTATGTAGAATGGTTTTTGATCATGATTTGACTCATTCAGCAATTTATGTTCAGGCTTGTAAGCAATTTCATCAGAAATATGTGACTCATTATGACAAACCGCATCTGGTACAATAACACGAGAAATGTGATAAGAAGTTGATTGATCGGAAACTTTTGTCTCACAGTGATTCTAGGTTTGATTCAACTCTGAACTGCTATGCTTCATTTTTGATGAAAGTGAGCAAATGAGCCACAATATTGAAATACTCAGTATGTTGCTTGGTCATAGTCCAGATTTCCAACCTCCCCATGTCATCATCGAAAGCATTTACATTTGAATGTGTATCGAACCGGGTTCATCACAAGCTCAATCGCGACGCCCATGTGACG
>NW_017386374.1:4417-10119 GCF_000237925.1 Schistosoma mansoni
GTGATAAGAAGTTGATTGATCGGAAACTTTTGTCTCACAGTGATTCTAGGTTTGATTCAACTCTGAACTGACTATGCTTTCATTTTTGATGAAAAGTGAGCAAATGAGCCACAATATTGAAATACTCAGTATGTTGCTTGGTCATAGTCCAGATTTCCAACCTCTCCATGTCATTCATCGAAAAGCATTTACATTTGAATGTGTATCGAACCGGTTCATCACAGGCTCCATCGCGACGCCAATGTGACGTTTGAGAGTATTTGAATTACAGTATAAACTAGCAATTCCAGCAATAACGCAATTTCATCAATCAGTATTCGATGAGCACGAACGAATGTACTGTATTATGAATTGAAAAGTGAAAAACAGTCATCAATACAAAGAAATCATTGATTCGTGTGAACAGCTGATCCGACACAGCCTTAATTGCAGTGTCAGTGTCTGTGATCGATTGAACGTCTTCCTCTTGAGTTCATCTTACGTCTGTTCGACAGTGTATTGGATGTAGACTGTGTATTATGTAGAAATGGTTTTTGATCATGATTTGACTCATTCGGCAATTTATGTTCAGGCTCGTAAGCAATTTCATCAGAAATATGTGACTCATTATGACAAACCGCATCTGGTACAATAACACGAGAAATGTGATAAGAAGTTGATTGATCGGAAACTTTTGTCTCACAGTGATTCTAGGTTTGATTCAACTCTGAACTGCTATGCTTCATTTTTGATGAAAGTGAGCAAATGAGCCACAATATTGAAATACTCAGTATGTTGCTTGGTCATAGTCCAGATTTCCAACCTCTCCATGTCATCATCGAAAGCATTTACATTTGAATGTGTATCGAACCGGTTCATCACAGGCTCCATCGCGACGCCAATGTGACGTTTGAGAGTATTTGAATTATAGTATAAACTAGCAATTCCAGCAATAACGCAATTTCATCAATCAGTATTCGATGAGCACGAACGAATGTACTGTATTATGAATTGAAAGTGAAAACAGTCATCAATACAAAGAAATCATTGATTCGTGTGAACAGCTGATCCGACACAGCCTTAATTGCAGTGTCAGTGTCTGTGATCGATTGAACGTCTTCCTCTTGAGTTCATCTTACGTCTGTTCGACAGTGTATTGGATGTAGACTGTGTATTATGTAGAATGGTTTTTGATCATGATTTGACTCATTCAGCAATTTATGTTCACTGTGGTGGAATTCCAGAAATATGTGACTCATTATGACAAACCGCATCTGGTACAATAACACGAGAAATGTGATAAGAAGTTGATTGATCGGAAACTTTTGTCTCACAGTGATTCTAGGTTTGATTCAACTCTGAACTGCTATGCTTCATTTTTGATGAAAGTGAGCAAATGAGCCACAATATTGAAATACTCAGTATGTTGCTTGGTCATAGTCCAGATTTCCAACCTCTCCATGTCATCATCGAAAGCATTTACATTTGAATGTGTATCGAACCGGTTCATCACAGGCTCCATCGCGACGCCAATGTGACGTTTGAGAGTATTTGAATTACAGTATAAACTAGCAATTCCAGCAATAACGCAATTTCATCAATCAGTATTCGATGAGCACGAACGAATGTACTGTATTATGAATTGAAAGTGAAAACAGTCATCAATACAAAGAAATCATTGATTCGTGTGAACAGCTGATCCGACACAGCCTTAATTGCAGTGTCAGTGTCTGTGATCGATTGAACGTCTTCCTCTTGAGTTCATCTTACGTCTGTTCGACAGTGTATTGGATGTAGACTGTGTATTATGTAGAATGGTTTTTGATCATGATTTGACTCATTCAGCAATTTATGTTCAGGCTTGTAAGCAATTTCATCAGAAATATGTGACTCATTATGACAAACCGCATCTGGTACAATAACACGAGAAATGTGATAAGAAGTTGATTGATCGGAAACTTTTGTCTCACAGTGATTCTAGGTTTGATTCAACTCTGAACTGCTATGCTTCATTTTTGATGAAAGTGAGCAAATGAGCCACAATATTGAAATACTCAGTATGTTGCTTGGTCATAGTCCAGATTTCCAACCTCTCCATGTCATCATCGAAAGCATTTACATTTGAATGTGTATCGAACCGGTTCATCACATGCTCCATCGCGACGCCAATGTCACGTTTGAGAGTATTTGAATTACAGTATAAACTAGCAATTCCAGCAATAACGCAATTTCATCAATCAGTATTCGATGAGCACGAACGAATGTACTGTATTATGAATTGAAAGTGAAAACAGTCATCAATACAAAGAAATCATTGATTCGTGTGAACAGCTGATCCGACACAGCCTTAATTGCAGTGTCAGTGTCTGTGATCGATTGAACGTCTTCCTCTTGAGTTCATCTTACGTCTGTTCGACAGTGTATTGGATGTAGACTGTGTATTATGTAGAATGGTTTTTGATCATGATTTGACTCATTCAGCAATTTATGTTCAGGCTTGTAAGCAATTTCATCAGAAATATGTGACTCATTATGACAAACCGCATCTGGTACAATAACACGAGAAATGTGATAAGAAGTTGATTGATCGGAAACTTTTGTCTCACAGTGATTCTAGGTTTGATTCAACTCTGAACTGCTATGCTTCATTTTTGATGAAAGTGAGCAAATGAGCCACAATATTGAAATACTCAGTATGTTGCTTGGTCATAGTCCAGATTTCCAACCTCTCCATGTCATCATCGAAAGCATTTACATTTGAATGTGTATCGAACCGGTTCATCACAGGCTCCATCGCGACGCCAATGTCACGTTTGAGAGTATTTGAATTACAGTATAAACTAGCAATTCCAGCAATAACGCAATTTCATCAATCAGTATTCGATGAGCACGAACGAATGTACTGTATTATGAATTGAAAGTGAAAACAGTCATCAATACAAAGAAATCATTGATTCGTGTGAACAGCTGATCCGACACAGCCTTAATTGCAGTGTCGGGGTCTGTGATCGATTGAACGACTTCCTCTTGAGTTCATCTTACGTCTGTTCGACAGTGTATTGGATGTAGACTGTGTATTATGTAGAATGGTTTTTGATCATGATTTGACTCATTCAGCAATTTATGTTCAGGCTTGTAAGCAATTTCATCAGAAATATGTGACTCATTATGACAAACCGCATCTGGTACAATAACACGAGAAATGTGATAAGAAGTTGATTGATCGGAAACTTTTGTCTCACAGTGATTCTAGGTTTGATTCAACTCTGAACTGCTATGCTTCATTTTTGATGAAAGTGAGCAAATGAGCCACAATATTGAAATACTCAGTATGTTGCTTGGTCATAGTCCAGATTTCCAACCTCTCCATGTCATCATCGAAAGCATTTACATTTGAATGTGTATCGAACCGGTTCATCACAGGCTCCATCGCGACGCCAATGTGACGTTTGAGAGTATTTGAATTACAGTATAAACTAGCAATTCCAGCAATAACGCAATTTCATCAATCAGTATTCGATGAGCACGAACGAATGTACTGTATTATGAATTGAAAGTGAAAACAGTCATCAATACAAAGAAATCATTGATTCGTGTGAACAGCTGATCCGACACAGCCTTAATTGCAGTGTCAGTGTCTGTGATCGATTGAACGTCTTCCACTTGAGTTCATCTTACGTCTGTTCGACAGTGTATTGGATGTAGACTGTGTATTATGTAGAATGGTTTTTGATCATGATTTGACTCATTCAGCAATTTATGTTCAGGCTTGTAAGCAATTTCATCAGAAATATGTGACTCATTATGACAAACCGCATCTGGTACAATAACACGAGAAATGTGATAAGAAGTTGATTGATCGGAAACTTTTGTCTCACAGTGATTCTAGGTTTGATTCAACTCTGAACTGATTGCTTCATTTTTGATGAAAGTGAGCAAATGAGCCACAATATTGAAATACTCAGTATGTTGTTTGGTCATAGTCCAGATTTCCAACCTCTCCATGTCATCATCGAAAGCATTTACATTTGAATGTGTATCGAACCGGTTCATCACAGGCTCCATCGCGACGCCAATGTGACGTTTGAGAGTATTTGAATTATAGTATAAACTAGCAATTCCAGCAATAACGCAATTTCATCAATCAGTATTCGATGAGCACGAACGAATGTACTGTATTATGAATTGAAAGTGAAAACAGTCATCAATACAAAGAAATCATTGATTCGTGTGAACAGCTGATCCGACACAGCCTTAATTGCAGTGTCAGTGTCTGTGATCGATTGAACGTCTTCCTCTTGAGTTCATCTTACGTCTGTTCGACAGTGTATTGGATGTAGACTGTGTATTATGTAGAATGGTTTTTGATCATGATTTGACTCATTCAGCAATTTATGTTCAGGCTTGTAAGCAATTTCATCAGAAATATGTGACTCATTATGACAAACCGCATCTGGTACAATAACACGAGAAATGTGATAAGAAGTTGATTGATCGGAAACTTTTGTCTCACAGTGATTCTAGGTTTGATTCAACTCTGAACTGCTATGCTTCATTTTTGATGAAAGTGAGCAAATGAGCCACAATATTGAAATACTCAGTATGTTGCTTGGTCATAGTCCAGATTTCCAACCTCTCCATGTCATCATCGAAAGCATTTACATTTGAATGTGTATCGAACCGGTTCATCACAGGCTCCATCGCGACGCCAATGTCACGTTTGAGAGTATTTGAATTACAGTATAAACTAGCAATTCCAGCAATAACGCAATTTCATCAATCAGTATTCGATGAGCACGAACGAATGTACTGTATTATGAATTGAAAGTGAAAACAGTCATCAATACAAAGAAATCATTGATTCGTGTGAACAGCTGATCCGACACAGCCTTAATTGCAGTGTCAGTGTCTGTGATCGATTGAACGTCTTCCTCTTGAGTTCATCTTACGTCTGTTCGACAGTGTATTGGATGTAGACTGTGTATTATGTAGAATGGTTTTTGATCATGATTTGACTCATTCAGCAATTTATGTTCAGGCTTGTAAGCAATTTCATCAGAAATATGTGACTCATTATGACAAACCGCATCTGGTACAATAACACGAGAAATGTGATAAGAAGTTGATTGATCGGAAACTTTTGTCTCACAGTGATTCTAGGTTTGATTCAACTCTGAACTGCTATGCTTCATTTTTGATGAAAGTGAGCAAATGAGCCACAATATTGAAATACTCAGTATGTTGCTTGGTCATAGTCCAGATTTCCAACCTCTCCATGTCATCATCGAAAGCATTTACATTTGAATGTGTATCGAACCGGTTCATCACAGGCTCCATCGCGACGCCAATGTCACGTTTGAGAGTATTTGAATTATAGTATAAACTAGCAATTCCAGCAATAACGCAATTTCATCAATCAGTATTCGATGAGCACGAACGAATGTACTGTATTATGAATTGAAAGTGAAAACAGTCATCAATACAAAGAAATCATTGATTCGTGTGAACAGCTGATCCGACACAGCCTTAATTGCAGTGTCAGTGTCTGTGATCGATTGAACGTCTTCCTCTTGAGTTCATCTTACGTCTGTTCGACAGTGTATTGGATGTAGACTGTGTATTATGTAGAAATGGGTCTTTGATCATTGATTCTGACTCATCAGCAATTTATGTTCAGGCTTTTGTAGCATTTCATCAGAAATATGTGACTCATTATGACAAAC
>NW_017386374.1:10319-12238 GCF_000237925.1 Schistosoma mansoni
GGCTCCATCGCGACGCCAATGTCCACGTTTGAGAGTATTTGAATTACAGTATAAACTAGCAATTCCAGCAATAACGCAACTTCATCAATCAGTATTCGATGAGCACGAACGAATGTACTGTATTATGAATTGAAAGTGAAAACAGTCATCAATACAAAGAAATCATTGATTCGTGTGAACAGCTGATCCGACACAGCCTTAATTGCAGTGTCAGTGTCTGTGATCGATTGAACGTCTTCCTCTTGAGTTCATCTTACGTCTGTTCGACAGTGTATTGGATGTAGACTGTGTATTATGTAGAATGGTTTTTGATCATGATTTGACTCATTCAGCAATTTATGTTCAGGCTTGTAAGCAATTTCATCAGAAATATGTGACTCATTATGACAAACCGCATCTGGTACAATAACACGAGAAATGTGATAAGAAGTTGATTGATCGGAAACTTTTGTCTCACAGTGATTCTAGGTTTGATTCAACTCTGAACTGCTATGCTTCATTTTTGATGAAAGTGAGCAAATGAGCCACAATATTGAAATACTCAGTATGTTGCTTGGTCATAGTCCAGATTTCCAACCTCTCCATGTCATCATCGAAAGCATTTACATTTGAATGTGTATCGAACCGGTTCATCACAGGCTCCATCGCGACGCCAATGTGACGTTTGAGAGTATTTGAATTATAGTATAAACTAGCAATTCCAGCAATAACGCAATTTCATCAATCAGTATTCGATGAGCACGAACGAATGTACTGTATTATGAATTGAAAGTGAAAACAGTCATCAATACAAAGAAATCATTGATTCGTGTGAACAGCTGATCCGACACAGCCTTAATTGCAGTGTCAGTGTCTGTGATCGATTGAACGTCTTCCTCTTGAGTTCATCTTACGTCTGTTCGACAGTGTATTGGATGTAGACTGTGTATTATCTACAATGGTTTTTGATCATGATTTGACTCATTCAGCAATTTATGTTTCAGCTTGTTAAGCATTTCATCAGAAATATGTGACTCATTATGACAAACCGCATCTGGGTACATAACACGAGAATGTGATAAGAAGTTGATGATCGCAACTTTTGTCTCACAGTGATTCTAGGTTTGTTCAACTCTGAACTGCTATGCTTCATTTTTGATGAAAGTGAGCAAATGAGCCACAATATTGAAATACTCAGTATGTTGCTTGGTCATAGTCCAGATTTCCAACCTCTCCATGTCATCATCGAAAGCATTTACATTTGAATGTGTATCGAACCGGTTCATCACAGGCTCCATCGCGACGCCAATGTGACGTTTGAGAGTATTTGAATTATAGTATAAACTAGCAATTCCAGCAATAACGCAATTTCATCAATCAGTATTCGATGAGCACGAACGAATGTACTGTATTATGAATTGAAAGTGAAAACAGTCATCAATACAAAGAAATCATTGATTCGTGTGAACAGCTGATCCGACACAGCCTTAATTGCAGTGTCAGTGTCTGTGATCGATTGAACGTCTTCCTCTTGAGTTCATCTTACGTCTGTTCGACAGTGTATTGGATGTAGACTGTGTATTATGTAGAATGGTTTTTGATCATGATTTGACTCATTCAGCAATTTATGTTCAGGCTTGTAAGCAATTTCATCAGAAATATGTGACTCATTATGACAAACCGCATCTGGTACAATAACACGAGAAATGTGATAAGAAGTTGATTGATCGGAAACTTTTGTCTCACAGTGATTCTAGGTTTGATTCAACTCTGAACTGCTATGCTTCATTTTTGATGAAAGTGAGCAAATGAGCCACAATATTGAAATACTCAGTATGTTGCTTGGTCATAGTCCAGATTTCCAACCTCTCCATGTCATCATCGAAAGCATTTAGTGGGATCCCTCGGGTACCGAGCTCGAATTCGCCATATAGTCCGCG
>NW_017386373.1:0-1208 GCF_000237925.1 Schistosoma mansoni
ATTCTTCCTTCCACATATCTACCATCCAATGTCTTCGCAATATTTTTGGAGTGAACTTTTCTTTTCTCATTATATTGTGCATGATGACTGATGTGACAGGAATGAGGTTTATGTGGATATCGTCTGAGTCAATGAGAATTGTGAATCGGATGTGCAGATGAGAGGTTGTGCATACTTGTTCCTTGTGACACAAAGGAGTGGTGATGCCAGTTCGAGTGTTTGTGGATGCGATGGTGTTCACACGTGGATTGAATATGGGATGAACAAATGCGATGATGCATTAGGGTGTGTGGTTGTGCTGGACCAATGTGCATAATGGAATCGTTGCTTGTGCACATGGACCACCACAAATAACACACTCAATTCATACTCCGTCCATTTAACCATGCATTGCTTTCTCATCAACACCACAGTTTGCATTATCATTTGGAACATTGAGTTGAATGTCGAGTGGTGAATTCGTTCAACACAGTGAAATTCTTCCTTCACACATATCTACCATCCAATGTCTTCGCAATATTTTGGAGTGAAATTTGCTTTTCTCATTATATTGTGCATGATGACTGATGTGACAGGAATGAGGATTATGTTGATATCGTCTGAGTCAATGAGAATTGTGAATCAGATGTGCAGATGAGAGGTTGTGCATACTTGTTCCTTGTGACACAAAGGAGTGGTGATGCCAGTTCGAGTGTTTGTGGATGCGATGGTGTTCACACGTGGATTGAATAAGCGATGAACAAATGCGATGATGCATTAGGGTGTGTGGTTGTGCTGGACCAATGTGCATAATGGAATCGTTGCTTGTGCACATGGACCACCACAAATAACACACTCAATTCATACTCCGTCCATTTAACCATGCATTGCTTTCTCATCAACACCACAGTTTGCATTATCATTTCGAACATTGAGTTGAATGTCGAGTGGTGAATTCGTTCAACACAGTGAAATTCTTCCTTCACACATATCTCTCATCGATTGTCTTCGGAATATTTTGAAGTGAAATTTGCTTTTCTCATTATATTGTGCATGATGACTGATGTGACAGGAATGACGATTATGTTGATATCGTCTGAGTCAATGAGAATTGTGAATCGGATGTGCAGATGAGAGGTTGTGCATACTTGTTCCTTGTGACACAAAGGAGTGGTGATGCCAGTTCGAGTGTTTGTGGATGCGATGGTGTTCACACGTGGATTGAATAA
>NW_017386373.1:1408-3893 GCF_000237925.1 Schistosoma mansoni
TGTGCATAATGGAATCTTCGCTTGTGCACATGGACCACCACAAATATTACACTCAATTCAGACTACATACATTCAAACATGCATTGCTTTCTCATCAACACCACAGTTTGCATTATCATTTCGAACATTGAGTTGAATGTCGAGTGGTGAATTCGTTCAACACAGTGAAATTCTTCCTTCACACATATCTCTCATCGATTGTCTTCGGAATATTTTGGAGTGAATTTTGCTTTTCTCATTATATTGTGCATGATGACTGATGTGACAGGAATGAGGATTATGTGGATATCGTCTGAGTCAATGAGAATTGTGAATCGGATGTGCAGATGAGAGGTTGTGCATACTTGTTCCTTGTGACACAAAGGAGTGGTGATGCCAGTTCGAGTGTTTGTGGATGCGATGGTGTTCACACGTGGATTGAATAAGCGATGAACAAATGCGATGATGCATTAGGGTGTGTGGTTGTGCTGGACCAATGTGCACAATGGATTCGTTGCTTGTGCACATGGACCACCACAAATAACACACTCAATTCATACTCCGTCCATTTAACCATGCATTGCTTTCTCATCAACACCACAGTTTGCATTATCATTTGGAACATTGAGTTGAATGTCGAGTGGTGAATTCGTTCAACACAGTAAAATTCTTCCTTCACACATATCTCTCATCGATTGTCTTCGGAATATTTTGGAGTGAAATTTGCTTTTCTCATTATATTGTGCATGATGACTGATGTGACAGGAATGAGGATTATGTTGATATCGTCTGAGTCAATGAGAATGTGAATCGGATGTGCAGATGAGAAGTTGTGCATACTTGTTCCTTGTGACACAAAGGAGTGGTGATGCCAGTTCGAGTGTTTGTGGATGCGATGGTGTTCACACGTGGATTGAATAAGCGATGAACAAATGCGATGATGCATTAGGGTGTGTGATTGTGCTGGACCAATGTGCATAATGGAATCGTTGCTTGTGCACATGGACCACCACAAATAACACACTCAATTCATACTCCGTCCATTTAACCATGCATTGCTTTCTCATCAACACCACAGTTTGCATTATCATTTCGAACATTGAGTTGAATGTCGAGTGGTGAATTCGTTCAACACAGTAAAATTCTTCCTTCACACATATCTCTCATCGATTGTCTTCGGAATATTTTGGAGTGAAATTTGCTTTTCTCATTATATTGTGCATGATGACTGATGTGACAGGAATGACGATTATGTTGATATCGTCTGAGTCAATGAGAATTGTGAATCGGATGTGCAGATGAGAGGTTGTGCATACTTGTTCCTTGTGACACAAAGGAGTGGTGATGCCAGTTCGAGTGTTTGTGGATGCGATGGTGTTCACACGTGGATTGAATAAGCGATGAACAAATGCGATGATGCATTAGGGTGTGTGGTTGTGCTGGACCAATGTGCATAATGGAATCGTTGCTTGTGCACATGGACCACCACAAATAACACACTCAATTCATACTCCGTCCATTTAACCATGCATTGCTTTCTCATCAACACCACAGTTTGCATTATCATTTCGAACATTGAGTTGAATGTCGAGTGGTGAATTCGTTCAACACAGTGAAATTCTTCCTTCACACATATCTCTCATCGATTGTCTTCGGAATATTTTGGAGTGAAATTTGCTTTTCTCATTATATTGTGCATGATGACTGATGTGACAGGAATGAGGATTATGTGGATATCGTCTGAGTCAATGAGAATTGTGAATCGGATGTGCAGATGAGAGGTTGTGCATACTTGTTCCTTGTGACACAAAGGAGTGGTGATGCCAGTTCGAGTGTTTGTGGATTCGATGGTGTTCACACGTGGATTGAATAAGCGATGAACAAATGCGATGATGCATTAGGGTGTGTGATTGTGCTGGACCAATGTGCATAATGGAATCGTTGCTTGTGCACATGGACCACCACAAATAACACACTCAATTCAGACTACATACATTCAAACATGCATTGCTTCCTAATCAACCAAAAACACATTGCATTATGATTTCGAACATTGAGTTGAATGTCGAGTGGTGAATTCGTTCAACACAGTGAAATTCTTCCTTCACACATATCTCTCATCGATTGTCTTCGGAATATTTTGAAGTGAAATTTGCTTTTCTCATTATATTGTGCATGATGACTGATGTGACAGGAATGAGGATTATGTGGATATCGTCTGAGTCAATGAGAATTGTGAATCGGATGTGCAGATGAGAGGTTGTGCATACTTGTTCCTTGTGACACAAAGGAGTGGTGATGCCAGTTCGAGTGTTTGTGGATGCGATGGTGTTCACACGTGGATTGAATATGGGATGAACAAATGCGATGATGCATTAGGGTGTGTGGTTGTGCTGGACCAATGTGCACAATGGATTCGTTGCTTGTGCACATGGACCACCACAAATAACACACTCAATTCATACTCCGTCCATTTAACCATGCATGCTTTCTCATCAACACCACA
>NW_017386373.1:4093-8223 GCF_000237925.1 Schistosoma mansoni
GAGTCAATGAGAATTGTGATTCGGATATGTAGATGAGATGTGGTTCATAATTGTTCGCTGTGACACAAAGGAGTGTTGATGCCAGTTCGAATGTTTGTGGATGCGATGGTGTTCACACGTGGATTGAATATGGGATGAACAAATGCGATGATGCATTTGAGTGTGTGGTTGTGCTGGACCAATGTGCACAATGGAATCGTTGCTTGTGCACATGGACCACCACAAATAACACACTCAATTCAGACTACATGCATTCAAACATGCATTGCTTCCTAATCACCAACACAGATTGCATTATCATTTCGAACATTGAGTTGAATGTCGAGTGGTGAATTCGTTCAACACAGTAAAATTCTTCCTTCACACATATCTCTGATCGATTGTCTTCAGAATATTTTGGAGTGAATTTTGCCTTTCTCTTTATTATTTGCAATATGACTGATGTGACAAGAATGAGGTTTATGTGGAAATCGTTTCAGTCAATGAGAATTGTGAATCGGATGTGCAGATGAGATGTGCTGCGTACTTGTTCATTGTGACACAAATGAGTAGTGATGCAATTTCGAGTGTTTGTGGATGCGATGGTGTTCACACGTGGATTGAATAGGCAGTGAGCAAATGCGATGATGCATTTGAGTGTGTGGTTGTGCTGGACCAATGTGCACAATGGAATCGTTGCTTGTGCACATGGACCACCACAAATAACACACTCAATTCAGACTACATACATTCAAACATGCATTGCTTCCTAATCACCAACACAGATTGCATTATCAGTTCGAACATTGAGTTGAATGTCGAGTGGTGAATTCGTTAAAACAGTGAAATTCTTCCTTCACACATATCTACCATCCAATGTCTTGGGAATATTTTGGAGTGAAATTTGCTTTACTCATTATATTGTGCATGATGACTGATGTGACAGGATTGTGGTTTATGTGGATGTGGACTGTGACAATGAGAAATGTGAATCGGTTGTGCAGATGAGAGATTCTGGTTATTTATGAATATTCGCACAAAAGTGTTATAATGATATTTCCTTTGTTTCATATTGAAACTGTAGTTTACACCTTTAATGAAGAGGCAGTGATCGAATGTTATGATGCATTTGAATGTGTGGTTGTGCTGGACCAATGTGCACAATGGATTCGTTGCTTGTGCACATGGACCACCACAAATAACACACTCAATTCATACTCCGTCCATTTAACCATGCATTGCGTTCCCATCACCACCACAGTTTGCATTATCATTTCGAACATTGAGTTGAATGTCGAGTGGTGAATTCATTCAACACAGTGAAATTCTTCCTTCACACATATCTATGTACGATTGTCTTCGGAATATTTTGGAGTGAATTTTGCCATACCTCATTCATATGTTCATGATGAATCATGTGACAGGAATGAGGTTTATGTGGATATCGTCTGAGTCAATGGGAGATGTGTATCGGATGTGCAGATGAGAGTTTGTGCATAATTGTTCCTTGTGACACAAAGGAGTGGTGATGCCAGTTCGAGTGTTTGTGGATGTGATGGTGTTCACACGTGGATTGAATAAGGGATGAACAAATGCGAGGATGCAATTGAGTGTGTGGTTGTGCTGGACCAATGTGCACAATGGAATCGTTGCTTGTGCACATGAACCACCACAAATAAACACACTCAATTCATACTCCGTCCATTTAACCATGTATTACTTTCTCATCACCACCACAGTTTGCATTATCATTTCGAACATTGAGTTGAATGTCGAGTGGTGAATTCATCCAACACTCTGAAATTCTCCCTTCAAACATATCTCTCATCGAATATCTTTAGAATATTTGGGAGTGAATTTTTCTTTTATCATTATATTGTGCATTTTGACTGATGTGACAGGAATGTGGATTATGACGATATCGTCTGAGTCAATGAGAATTGTGAATCGGATGTGCAGATGAGAGGTTGTGCATACTTGTTCCTTGTGACACAAAGGAGTGGTGATGCCAGTTCGAGTGTTTGTGGATGCGATGGTGTTCACACGTGGATTGAATAAGCGATGAACAAATGCGATGATGCATTAGGGTGTGTGATTGTGCTGGACCAATGTGCATAATGGAATCGTTGCTTGTGCACATGGACCACCACAAATAACACACTCAATTCATACTCCGTCCATTTAACCATGCATTGCTTTCTCATCAACACCACAGTTTGCATTATCATTTCGAACATTGAGTTGAATGTCGAGTGGTGAATTCGTTCAACACAGTGAAATTCTTCCTTCACACATATCTACCATCCAATGTCTTCGCAATATTTTGGAGTGAAATTTGCTTTTCTCATTATATTGTGCATGATGACTGATGTGACAGGAATGACGATTATGTTGATATCGTCTGAGTCAATGAGAATTGTGAATCGGATGTGCAGATGAGAGGTTGTGCACACTTGTTCCTTGTGACACAAAGGAGTGGTGATGCCAGTTCGAGTGTTTGTGGATGCGATGGTGTTCACACGTGGATTGAATAAGCGATGAACTAATGCGATGATGCATTAGGGTGTGTGGTTGTGCTGGACCAATGTGCACAATGGATTCGTTGCTTGTGCACATGGACCACCACAAATAACACACTCAATTCATACTCCGTCCATTTAACCATGCATTGCTTTCTCATCAACACCACAGTTTGCATTATCATTTCGAACATTGAGTTGAATGTCGAGTGGTGAATTCGTTCAACACAGTGAAATTGTTCCTTCACACATATCTACCATCCAATGTCTTCGCAATATTTTGGAGTGAAATTTGCTTTTCTCATTATATTGTGCATGATGACTGATGTGACAGGAATGAGGATTATGTTGATATCGTCTGAGTCAATGAGAATTGTGAATCGGATGTGCAGATGAGAGGTTGTGCATACTTGTTCCTTGTGACACAAAGGAGTGGCGATGCCAGTTCGAGTGTTTGTGGATGCGATGGTGTTCACACGTGGATTGAATAAGCGATGAACAAATGCGATGATGCATTAGGGTGTGTGATTGTGCTGGACCAATGTGCATAATGGAATCGTTGCTTGTGCACATGGACCACCACAAATAACACACTCAATTCATACTCCGTCCATTTAACCATGCATTGCTTTCTCATCAACACCACAGTTTGCATTATCATTTGGAACATTGAGTTGAATGTCGAGTGGTGAATTCGTTCAACACAGTGAAATTCTTCCTTCACACATATCTCTCATCGATTGTCTTCGGAATATTTTGGAGTGAAATTTGCTTTTCTCATTATATTGTGCATGATGACTGATGTGACAGGAATGAGGATTATGTTGATATCGTCTGAGTCAATGAGAATTGTGAATCGGATGTGCAGATGAGAGGTTGTGCATACTTGTTCCTTGTGACACAAAGGAGTGGTGATGCCAGTTCGAGTGTTTGTGGATGCGATGGTGTTCACACGTGGATTAAATATGGGATGAACAAATGCGATGATGCATTTGAGTGTGTGGTTGTGCTGGACCAATGTGCATAATGGAATCGTTGCTTGTGCACATGGACCACCACAAATAACACACTCAATTCATACTCCGTCCATTTAACCATGCATTGCTTTCTCATCAACACCACAGTTTGCATTATCATTTGGAACATTGAGTTGAATGTCGAGTGGTGAATTCGTTCAACACAGTGAAATTCTTCCTTCACACATATCTCTCATCGATTGTCTTCGGAATATTTTGGAGTGAAATTTGCTTTTCTCATTATATTGTGCATGATGACTGATGTGACAGGAATGAGGATTATGTTGATATCGTCTGAGTCAATGAGAATTGTGAATCGGATGTGCAGATGAGAGGTTGTGCATACTTGTTCCTTGTGACACAAAGGAGTGGTGATGCCAGTTCGAGTGTTTGTGGATTCGATGGTGTTCACACGTGGATTGAATAAGCGATGAACAAATGCGATGATGCATTAGGGTGTGTGGTTGTGCTGGACCAATGTGCATAATGGAATCGTTGCTTGTGCACATGGACCACCACAAATAACACACTCAATTCAGACTACATACATACGGACATGCATTGCTTCCTAATCAACCAAAAACACATTAAAGGAGATTTCGAACATGAGTTGAAT
>NW_017386373.1:8423-11313 GCF_000237925.1 Schistosoma mansoni
CATGATGACTGATGTGACAGGAATGAGGATTATGTGGATATCGTCTGAGTCAATGAGAATGTGAAATCGGATGTGCAGATGAGAGGTTGTGCATACTGTTTCCTTGTGACACAAAGGAGTGGTGATGCCAGTTCGAGTGTTTGTGGATGCGATGGTGTTCACACGTGGATGCAATAAGGGATGAACAAATGCGATGATGCATTAGGGTGTGTGATTGTGCTGGACCAATGTGCATAATGGAATCGTTGCTTGTGCACATGGACCACCACAAATAACACACTCAATTCAGACTACATACATTCAAACATGCATTGCTTCCTAATCAACCAAAAACACATTGCATTATGATTTCGAACATTGAGTTGAATGTCGAGTGGTGAATTCGTTCAACACAGTGAAATTCTTCCTTCACACATATCTCTCATCGATTGTCTTCGGAATATTTTGGAGTGAAATTTGCTTTTCTCATTATATTGTGCATGATGACTGATGTGACAGGAATGACGATTATGTTGATATCGTCTGAGTCAATGAGAATTGTGAATCGGATGTGCAGATGAGAGGTTGTGCATACTTGTTCCTTGTGACACAAAGGAGTGGTGATGCCAGTTCGAGTGTTTGTGGATGCGATGGTGTTCACACGTGGATTGAATAAGCGATGAACAAATGCGATGATGCATTAGGGTGTGTGATTGTGCTGGACCAATGTGCATAATGGAATCGTTGCTTGTGCACATGGACCACCACAAATAACACACTCAATTCATACTCCGTCCATTTAACCATGCATTGCTTTCTCATCAACACCACAGTTTGCATTATCATTTGGAACATTGAGTTGAATGTCGAGTGGTGAATTCGTTCAACACAGTGAAATTCTTCCTTCACACATATCTACCATCCAATGTCTTCGCAATATTTTGGAGTGAAATTTGCTTTTCTCATTATATTGTGCATGATGACTGATGTGACAGGAATGAGGATTATGTTGATATCGTCTGAGTCAATGAGAATTGTGAATCGGATGTGCAGATGAGAGGTTGTGCATACTTGTTCCTTGTGACACAAAGGAGTGGTGATGCCAGTTCGAGTGTTTGTGGATGCGATGGTGTTCACACGTGGATTGAATAAGCGATGAACAAATGCGATGATGCATTAGGGTGTGTGGTTGTGCTGGACCAATGTGCATAATGGAATCGTTGCTTGTGCACATGGACCACCACAAATAACACACTCAATTCATACTCCGTCCATTTAAACATGCATTGCGTTCTCATCACCACCACAGTTTGCATTATCATTTCGAACATTGAGTTGAATGTCGAGTGATGAATTCATTCAACACAGTAAAATTCTTCCTTCACACATATCTCTCATCGATTGTCTTCGGAATATTTTGGAGCGAAATTTGCTTTTCTCATTATATTGTGCATGATGACTGATGTGACAGGAATGAGGATTATGTTGATATCGTCTGAGTCAATGAGAATTGTGAATCGGATGTGCAGATGAGAGGTTGTGCATACTTGTTCCTTGTGACACAAAGGAGTGGTGATGCCAGTTCGAGTGTTTGTGGATGCGATGGTGTTCACACGTGGATTGAATAAGCGATGAACAAATGCGATGATGCAACTGAGTGTGTGGTTGTGCTGGACCAATGTGCATAATGGAATCGTTGCTTGTGCACATAGACCACCACAAATAACTCACTCAATTCAGACTACGTACATTTAACTATGTTTTGGGTTCTCATCAACACCACAGTTTGCATTATCATTTCGAACATTGAGTTGAGTGTCGAGTGGTGAATTCGTTCAACACAGTAAATTTCTTCCTTCACACACATCTCTGTACTATATTCTTCGAAATATTTTGGAGTTAATTTATGTTTCCCCATTGATATGTTCATGATGAAACTTGTTAAAGGAATTAGGATTATGTGGATATCGTCTGAGTCAATGTGAATTGTGAATCGGATGTGCAGATGAGAGGTTGTGCATACTTGTTCCTTGTGACACAAAGGAGTGGTGATGCCAGTTCGAGTGTTTGTGGATGCGATGGTGTTCACACGTGGATTGAATAAGCGATGAACAAATGCGATGATGCATTGAGTGTATGGTTGTGCTGGACCAATGTGCACAATGGATTCGTTGCTTGTGCACATGGACCACCACAAATAACACACTCAATTCATACTCCGTCCATTTAACCATGCATTGCTTTCTCATCAACACCACAGTTTGCATTATCATTTCGAACATTGAGTTGAATGTCGAGTGGTGAATTCGTTCAACACAGTAAAATTCTTCCTTCACACATATCTCTCATCGATTGTCTTCGGAATATTTTGGAGTGAAATTTGCTTTTCTCATTATATTGTGCATGATGACTGATGTGACAGGAATGAGGATTATGTGGATATCGTCTGAGTCAATGAGAATTGTGAATCGGATGTGCAGATGAGAGGTTGTGCATACTTGTTCCTTGTGACACAAAGGAGTGGTGATGCCAGTTCGAGTGTTTGTGGATGCGATGGTGTTCACACGTGGATTGAATAAGGGATGAACAAATGCGATGATGCAAATGAGTGTGTGATTGTGCTGGACCAATGTGCATAATGGAATCGTTGCTTGTGCACATGGACCACCACAAATAACACACTCAATTCATACTCCGTCCATTTAACCATGCATTGCTTTCTCATCAACACCACAGTTTGCATTATCATTTCGAACATTGAGTTGAATGTCGAGTGGTGAATTCGTTCAACACAGTGAAATTCTTCCTTCACACATATCTACCATCCAATGTCTTCGCAATATTTTGGAGTGAAATTTGCTTTTCTCAATTATATTGTGCATGATGACTGATGTGACAGGAATGAGGATTA
>NW_017386373.1:11513-13023 GCF_000237925.1 Schistosoma mansoni
TGTTTGTGGATGCGATGGTGTTCACACGTGGATTGAATAAGCGATGAACAAATGCGATGATGCATTAGGGTGTGTGGTTGTGCTGGACCAATGTGCACAATGGATTCGTTGCTTGTGCACATGGACCACCACAAATAACACACTCAATTCATACTCCGTCCATTTAACCATGCATTGCTTTCTCATCAACACCACAGTTTGCATTATCATTTGGAACATTGAGTTGAATGTCGAGTGATGAATTCGTTCAACACAAAGAAATTCTTCCTTCACACATATCTCTCATCGATTGTCTTCGGAATATTTTGGAGTGAAATTTGCTTTTCTCATTATATTGTGCATGATGACTGATGTGACAGGAATGACGATTATGTTGATATCGTCTGAGTCAATGAGAATTGTGAATCGGATGTGCAGATGAGAGGTTGTGCATACTTGTTCCTTGTGACACAAAGGAGTGGTGATGCCAGTTCGAGTGTTTGTGGATGCGATGGTGTTCACACGTGGATTGAATATGGGATGAACAAATGCGATGATGCATTTGAGTGTGTGGTTGTGCTGGACCAATGTGCATAATGGAATCGTTGCTTGTGCACATGGACCACCACAAATAACACACTCAATTCATACTCCGTCCATTTAACCATGCATTGCTTTCTCATCAACACCACAGTTTGCATTATCATTTCGAACATTGAGTTGAATGTCGAGTGGTGAATTCGTTCAACACAGTGAAATTCTTCCTTCACACATATCTCTCATCGATTGTCTTCGGAATATTTTGGAGTGAAATTTGCTTTTCTCATTATATTGTGCATGATGACTGATGTGACAGGAATGACGATTATGTTGATATCGTCTGAGTCAATGAGAATTGTGAATCGGATGTGCAGATGAGAGGTTGTGCATACTTGTTCCTTGTGACACAAAGGAGTGGTGATGCCAGTTCGAGTGTTTGTGGATGCGATGGTGTTCACACGTGGATTGAATAAGCGATGAACAAATGCGATGATGCATTAGGGTGTGTGGTTGTGCTGGACCAATGTGCATAATGGAATCGTTGCTTGTGCACATGGACCACCACAAATAACACACTCAATTCATACTCCGTCCATTTAACCATGCATTGCTTTCTCATCAACACCACAGTTTGCATTATCATTTCGAACATTGAGTTGAATGTCGAGTGGTGAATTCGTTCAACACAGTGAAATTCTTCCTTCACACATATCTCTCATCGATTGTCTTCGGAATATTTTGGAGTGAAATTTGCTTTTCTCATTATATTGTGCATGATGACTGATGTGACAGGAATGAGGATTATGTGGATATCGTCTGAGTCAATGAGAATTGTGAATCGGATGTGCAGATGAGAGGTTGTGCATACTTGTTCCTTGTGACACAAAGGAGTGGTGATGCCAGTTCGAGTGTTTGTGGATGCGATGGTGTTCACACGTGGATTGAATAAGGGATGAACAAATGCGGTGATAGATTTGAGTATGTGGTTGTG
>NW_017386371.1:0-12642 GCF_000237925.1 Schistosoma mansoni
ATTATCTTTTATGAAAGGGCACAGACCTAACCTGTCCGGTAAGTTTGCCTGCTGTTTATCTATTAACCCCGTATAACTTTTCCGTTGATATTTTTGATGATGTTGTATATCTATTTGCAAAAAACTGTATTCTCTTGTTAATGTTTAGGACTTCAGTTGTTCAATCGCACTCGGCATATATATGTGCTAAATGAGTCTCATAGAATGAAACAAGCATCATGAATCCCACTGTTGGTTAATATCCAACTTTAATTAAAGTTGTTTAGATAGTTTATAAAATGACAGCTTTCCTTCTGACTACTAAGTAAAATACTGCATACCTTCCAAAGAGATTATACAGTTATGTAAGAAGCAGTCACAATGAAAACGAATTGTCCTTGAAGTTTGACACGCGACGATAAGCGCCATATATTTGAATTATTTAAGAAATACTCATCTTTTCAAAAATTTAGCTATAATGTGTGAATAACTTTAATAATTTCTTAACATTTAGTATACTACAAGCACTAAACACTGTATTACATTACCCTGTTTGTCGACCCCATCATATTTCTTGGTCAATAAACTTTGTTCTGTGCTAACAGTCTGGGTGTCGTCCAGGAAACAATAAAGCAAGTACCCATTTCACAAGGCTTAATTTACTTCATACCTAAATGTGTGGTTAATGACCAGTATTATCCCATGTTTAATTTAGCTTTTAATGTGATATCCAACATCTAGCTATCTACTTTTTGTCGTTTAATATCAGTAATAATACTATCTCATCCACTTTCACCCATTCATCAGTAGTCAGTTTCTTACTTTCTTTAGTAACCAACCATTAAGACAAGTGACTTGCACACTTATCATTAGTGATATATATTTGAAGTGCACATTGATAAGCGTTTGTGAAATGTCCAACTTCATATGCCAATCAATCCACATTCATTGAAGTGCACATTTTTATGAAAATATGAATATAAATGTCAAACCATGTTATCACTAGACAGCATTTTTGTTCATTTACATCCATCCTACTGGCTGAAACCATCGACTGCATGTGTGAACAATAGCTAGGAAAAAAATAGAGATACCTATCCCAATAAATGAAATAAAGGAGCTTGTGTTGTAATGTACTATGCATATCCACTTTATGTTTAACAATGAATTTTACAAACAAAAAGATGGAGTAGCAATGGGATTACCCTTAGGCCCGATTCTTGCTGATATTTTTCTGGCCAAACTGCAAAATGGACCGTTAAAAGACATCCTAAATAAGTTAGTTTATTGCTGTCGATACAGAAATGACACACTAGTCGTGGGTGGCGAAAGTATCGACAAACAAGAGTTGTTGAAATGTTTCAATAATGTCCACCCAGATATTAAATTCACCAGCGAAGAGAGGTTCACGACAATAGTTGAGCTTTTCTTGATGTCCTACTTTCTAGAAGCATAGATGATTCCATAAAACCAAATATGTTTAGAAAAAATACATGGCCTGGTCAGTATACCCATTTCCATAGCTTTAAACCTCTTCAGTACAAAATAAATTTGATTAAATGTCTCAGCTACAGAATCAAACCATTATGTCCTGAAGATCATGTAGATAACGGAATAGATACACTAAAGAACACATTATGAAATAACCGTTACCCAGATAATTTCGTTAGAAAATTCCTATAAAAAGAAGAAGAAACTGTGACTTGGTCAGTAAAAAAACTCTGTATCTGAAGCTGGACTTTTAAGGGGACATAGTGGGTGACATTTTAACACACCGACTCAAAAGATCTGTTGAAAGGACGTTTTATGCCGCCAAGTTATGTATAATTCTTAACTAAACCAGTACTTACTCGGCAAATAAAGGATAGGTTGCCGATGATGGTCTCCTGCACGTGCGTATACCGATTCAAGTGATCCTGTGGAGATAGTTACATAGGCCTTACTCAGAGGGCTTTATCCTTTCGTGTTCGTGAACATGTACCAGCGTGGTTGGGAAAAGGAGTCACTAAATCGATTAACAGTACCATTCTTTCTCACTTGGTAGATAGCGAACATCATAATAAAATACATGAAGCTTTCTCTTTTATATATATCAAGTTCCAAAGAATCTACCTCAAGGAATTAAATTACGGCCACTCCACATAGCTGAAGCCATTTGGATCAACTCCAGAAAACCGAACTTATGTGTCCAGAAGAAGTACATCCAGCCTCTATGTTTACCTTGGCTCATGACTGGATCACCGGATACTTGAACTGGTTATTCTGAACTTCTTATCCCCTCTCCCAATTCCTTTTGTGTTTGTATTTTTCTTAATCTTCACATCCGTATTTCCCAATTCACATGATTTCTTTTTTATCGTGATTCCCTTGGTAACATCCCTCTTATTACGTATTATATTCACACAACGTTGTTATTATTATTATTGTTATTACTCTTATTATTATGATTATTACCTCGATAAACAGGATGAAATACTTCTACTATGCATTTTAATTATATGATTTCTTTCTTTATTTTGTTATATTACTATTATACTTACTATTACTTGACACTACTACAAATCATCCTGACCTTTATTTAATGACATTTCTAATTTACAAACAACATAATTTTGAAACATTTATATCGTAACAGATGTAAACGTTCATCATTTTTGACATATAACATGGTGAAATTCATTAATGCATGTTTTATTTTGGCCTTTGTAAAATATAATTATGAAATTATAACTGTAGAGCCTGATGATGAAGTTATTAAAAAGCAATTGTTCGCTCAAATATGTGTATTTTGAAGAATAAAAAAGTTAGTACAGTTCTATGGCGCCCCCGAATACCCTGGTACGGCCGACAGTGGGGACAGTCCAATCTCCCTCTCGAAATGCTCTCACATGGCCACGCGTATATAACCTCTGCCAGGAAAGTCCTACTCACTGCCTTCTCGTGGAGGGGGTGTTGTTTACGAAATTGAGAGGACGAAAGGCGAATGTCCGGCGCTTTAACCGGGTTGATGAACACGGAGAGTCCACCTAGAGGAGTTGTAAAACCTGATTCCAAACCAATGGTGTACATGGACTCCAGTATCCTGATGGAACAAATGGCGTATGAATCAATCGTTGGTCATCGGCTATCATGGGACTGCATCTTCTTACGATGCTCCACTGCCTTGTGGATCAGACCTTTAGGTCAAAGGCTGTGGGTGTGGTCCCCTGAGAAAACCACCTGCTTCGGTTTGGGCAGCTGATCAGTATCACAGCCCTCACACAAATCATATGAGATTTGTGCGGCGCATATGTATCTGGTGCTTCCTTGTAACAATATTTATGTGTTTAATTAAAATAAATAACAGTTCTATGAGAAATACTGTGTTTTTATTAGTCCACTTCGTGTTAGTTTTAAGTTCATTATTCATTAATTACAGTTGACCGTCAGTTTCGAGTGTGGGCAATAAAATATTTCGTTCTACAATGTTCACCAAAACTTTCGCAAACGCTTTTTAACTCATTGTTATATTCATTTCATTACTGTAATAGTTATGTGATAATTATAAACAGAAGTAATAACTTATTTGTTATTATTCTTGTCTAACCCCCATATATATACTAATTTCTCTTGATTTTCTTCGGATAAGCTGCACAAACAGCTGCATACTTAGCTTCTGATGGCCAGACATCACAAAATGTTCCACGACGTCTACGCGTTCTTCGTTGTTGGGCAAAATCTCGGCTTATACAACGTGTTCTTCTGGTACGTTGAACTAGTGAATATGTAAAACAGTTTTTTCATGGTAATCTTACTATATTATACTGTGTGAATTGAAGACTCCTCCGAAACTGTCAGAACAATAGTTTCATATTGCAATAAACGAAGTCTTGGTGAGGATAACCAATCTATTGTTTGATGAAAAATTACAGAGTGCTTTGGTAAAATAACCATACAATAAATACATAATTTGCACATCTTCCTTCAGTTGTACTTTACAGGCTTCATGATTTTTTTCAATTCTGTTGTTAATAAACTTACTTTCTGTTTCCTTTCCTGTCCTCTTCAATTGAATCTTCTCAGTCAGTCAGCTACAACGTAGGACCAGGCACATTTATGCATCGGTCCAAGGTGCCATATAACGAGGTATGGCATCTTGGACCGATGCATAAATGTGCACAACAAGATGAACACAGGATTCATAGAAATAGTTAATTTAGTGGTAGTATTATATAAAAGATAGGTTGTATATAAGGATATAGTATGGGAAGGAAGAACGTTATGAAGCAATTTTAATCTTAAGGTTTGAGGGAAGATAAAGAGTGTATACACCTACGCCATTGTGATCGATTCTGAGCCATGTCACCTAGTCTCCAACCATTGGTTACGATAGTCACGCGGACCCCAACCAAGTAGTCTGCATCTGCCAACATAGCTCAGACTAGAAGTTAGTGACTTAAAGCACTGATGCCATGTTTTGGTTTGGCCGCCCCTAACTCTCTTCCAACCATCCCCTACGCTAGTCAGCATTGCGAATCTTCTCAATCTTCTGTTGACATGCATTCCACTTCCGATTAGTGCTACATACTACATATATCTGTCAACATAAGTAGCATACACCACAATATGACTGGGATTGTTGTAGCAAATATCTAGTCATGAGTCGCTATAGTGCTTTGGTGTGGTTGCGAGTTTCCTGTGTGGGGGAAATTAAATGAATGTAAGCGAGAGTAATGTCTGTCTTGTTTTTTATTTATCTTGTTTAACGATGAGAATGATAACCTTCTGGAATTGTTACGTGCTTAACGTTTCGAAGTGATTCTAGCAAAATAATTTCATAATTCATGTAGTTCAAATGGGTGTGTAAATGATATATATATCTTTTACCGAGTGTTAGTTTTGATTTGTTGAGCAGAGTATTTTTTTAGTTCCCACGATTTTCAACATTAATCTTGATGCTGACTTTTTTATAACTATCTTGTGGTGTTTTTTGCCAATCTAGTGGGTCACACAATGTCCATACTGTGCTCGTTTACTTTCTTTGAGTGATTTATACTATGAATGGATATATAAATAAATAAGTTCGGTATTTGTTGTGTTTACAAACAAGTTATCGGTTCAGTTAATCAGCAGTTTGATTACATTTAGAGTAATGAGTACAGAGGGTTTACAATGCCTGTCAATGTCACAGTGATTATTATAATCTCAGTGTCAACTAACAGGCGACATTAAGCAGTGTATCTACGACCAGTGTGTTTTTTTGGGTGACACATTGGTAACCGTTAATCACTGACAAATATTTATATTCACACCACTATATTTTTATTGCTGGATTAATTCTTAAATTGTCCATCAACTAAATGTGTTGTTTGATGTCGTAAATTGATTTCGCACATGGATTTTCGATCAATTGATTGATTGTTGATCGCTTAACTTCTCGAAGAGAATTTACGTTGTTTCAGAAGTGATACATGTATCCTCACAATTCGATTTCAGGTAGTTATTTTTCATATAGCGTAATAGTAATATGAATCTAGTCATTTAAAGCTTAAATAAGTCAATGGTCATTTCCATATGACATTGGGAAATAATGTCTCTGTTAACCTAAGAGAATGTTATAGGAAAACAATAGTTTGAAGTCTTGATTCTTAAGATACCTAGTAATTTTATCCGAGTTGTAGTCGTTCCTTTTTTTGTAGAAGTTCATTTGCAGCGTTAATTGGAATTTTCCATTTATTCCCTCTGTTTATTGGCGTAGCATTCATATTCATATTTTATCTTGTTCCATTCAGCTTTATGCACACTATATTGCCATGGGTTTTTAAATCATGAAATGATCTCAGCTAAATCATCCTTAAAAACTTGGAAGTATTAGACAGTTGTTTCGTCATAGTATGGGACTGCTCATCAGTGTGCATCCACAACCCTGTCTCAGGGAATCGAACCCAAAAACTTTAGTCTCTCGAACGCTTGAACTATAAACCACAGAGCCGGCATCCAACGACTTTATTGTCCAACTTCAACCGCTTCATGATATTACGCGATTGCGGTGAATAAATGTCTTACACCTGATATGATTGTACTCTGCTAATCATGGCTTCCCACTTTAACTTCAAGAATCACATCTTGAAGCCAGTTACTAGTAAGGATGTGATTTTTATCAGTTTAAGGTTTTGGTGGAGATGATAGAATCTTATTTTAGACAGATCACCATTGGAAACCAGGGTTGTGAATGCACAGTTTTGAGGATAACAATATTAGGACTAAACAGCTGTCTAGTAATTCCCAGTTTTCCGTGATAATGTAGTTAATACCAACTCGTGATTTATAGACTAATAAAATCCTATAATCTCCACAACAACCTATACTGTTATTCTATCTTCACTTTTCGCTGTTTTATCAAGTTCTTTTGTTTTATTCGTTGATGTTATATATAACACGTTTCCATGTGCTCTTGCTTTGTATTGCCTTTTTCCCTTAATAAGTTGTAGTCTACTTTTTCATAAACAAGTGTTGTTTTCTATTTTTTACCGGATTTTTGTGTATCTTTTTTAACACGCTCACTTTCCGATTTTGTTCACTAGAATATTTCGGGTACTTCACCATATACATCGAAGGTTTTATATCATGACTGTTCGTCTTTCTCTTTGAAAAAAGCGATTTTCTCGATTAGCTATTTATTATTTATCATAAATTATCAAGAACGATGCAGGTTGTATTTGTTACACATTGATCTCAATTACGGTATCACTTAAAACCTAGAGCGCTGGGCAACAATACCCTTGTGATGAACCCTTGGAAGACCGACTTATTGTTAATTGCAAAATCACACAGTGGCTCAGTAAAATATAAAAATCATACACCAAATATATCATTTGCAAATCTTCTTTGCATTTTCCTTTACATACTCCATTATTCTTCTAATTCTGTTGTTTCGATTACTCTCCGATTTTTTTCTGTTCTCTTTATTTCAATTTTCTGCTGTCAGGCATTCCACCTCCGATTGCTGCTACATACTACGTGTATCTGACAACTTAAGTAGTATACACCACACCCTAATTGTGATCAGTTAAAAATGAATACAACCTACAAACTAAGTCATTCTCCACAAATCCCTTTCATCCAAACTGTTAAAGAAATATGCTTGCTTCTTTTTGATTGACTTTGTTTTGTTGTTATTGTTCATTCTAGTTTATTTTCTCTCTATGGGTTATTATGATTCTGATGCATGCTGTGGATATAGTCCAGTTATTTTTCAATATCTATCTCTACATGAGTAGTTTACTATTACAGTCTTCTACATCACACAGTTGGTTCACATTATCTTCGTATACCAGTGATAATGATCATTATAATACTATTACTACTACTACTGTTAATAGTAGTGATATGAATGGTCACCATATACCGCTGTCCGTCAGTCAGCTTCCCTTAATGAATTCATCTGTTTTTTCCTCGTTATCTTTGGTGAATTCATCTATTCAATCTGATTCCCAAGAAAATTTATTCAGTATTATTAAAAATGTTAGCATAGTTGATCAAGAAAATTCTATTGGTGAACATTTGAAGGTTTCTTTAAATCAACATGAAATAGATCCTCATGATGATCATTTTCTTCAAGAACGGGATATCTCAGTTCAATTCGATGTTGGTGTTGATGATGATATTAAATCTCAAATAAATACGCCCAATATTGTTCATCATTTACAATTGAATGAAATGACACAAAACAATTTTACTTGGAATACAATGTTTATTTGGAATTATTTAGCTTATTCGTACTGGCCATCGCTAGCAAAACACTATAATTTGAGTTTGGTCGGTTGTCACTTAGCCTTGTTAGAACCAGTTCATTTAAAGTATAAACTTCATATAATCGATTCAGATCAAGGAATTGGAATGTCTGATATACAGTCTGACCAGTAAGTCGTTTATTTTATTATTTGTTCAAGTAACATATATTTTTTGTTATTTTTTGGTTCTATGGTCTAAATTATCTAATTGAGGAGGTTAAATCGTCGTTCTGGATAACACCGTGAAGTAGGCACTGATAGTTTTGTCCAAATGGACAATGAAAGTTCTGCAGTTAGACAGTCTACCTGACAGAGCTCAACAACACTGAAATCATCCACCTAAACTGAAAATATCCATCATTTCAAGCTTTCAATATGTAAATATGTACCAAACACATTTTTGTCTATATTAAAATGAATGTCCCCGTGATGTCGTTAATGTGTTTTATTCAATCACAGTTCAATAACACAAAACTGAATATCAAGCTCCCTATCTTCGTGTAAATATTTTGTATGTTTATGTCCATGTGTATGGATTTCATATGTTCTGTGTAATTTAATAATTCTACTTAGTTAACTATACTTTATTGAAGTAACGAGGCTTAACCTCACAACTTGTTCTACATTTACTTGACATAATAATTAGTTTACAGATCCCTAGCCCCCAAATGCCCTGGTACGGCCGAGAGTGGGGAGAGTCTACTCTCCCTCTCGAAATGCTCTCATATGGCCACGCGAATATATAGCCTCTGCCAGGGAAGTCCTACTCACTGCCTTCTCGTGGCGGGGGTGTTGTTCACAAAAGTGAGAGGAAGAAAAGCGAATGTCCGGCGCTTTAACCGGGTTGGTGGACATGGCGCATCCACCTAGGGCAGTTGGAAAACCCGGATTCCAAACCAATGGTGCACATGGGCCCCAGTTTCCTGATGGAACGAATGGCGGAAGAACCTGTCATTGGTCAACGACTACCATGGGACTGCATCTCCTCACGATGCTCCACTGCCTTGTGGATCAGACCTTTAGGTCAAAGGCTGTGGGTGTGGTCCCCTGAGAAAACCACCTGCTTCGGTTTGGGCACCCGGGCAGTATCACAGCCCACACACAAATGAATGAAATGACGAGCTCTATTGACGATTCTATTCCTGCTCATATTATAAGCAAGACAATTAACATTATTATTATTACCTTTATTATTATTATTATTATTATTATTATTATTATTATTATTACTTACCATATCGCTAATTCACCCCCTTTTACCCCCAATTTGTGTAACCTTACTCTTCAACTTATGCAGCAGCTCGCTCTTGGTGGAAAATCTGTCCTATCTAAACGATCTCCAGTCACTGTCTGGTTGAAAGTGAATGCTTCCACCGATAATGAATACTGAGGCAGTCTTTCTGAAACCACGTACGCCGTTCAAGCTGGCTTCCTTCAACGTTCGCACACTAATGCAGATCAGACAACAGATAGGGCTGGCTATGTCTTTGGAAGGTCTTAATGTTGATGTTTGCTGTCTATCCGAGACCCGTATTCAAGACTCTAGTGAAGTACTACAAATCCGCTCTCCATCTGTCTCCTCGAAAAGCTTGTTCCACGTGCGCTTATCCGGGGACCCTGTGGCATCTTCGTCTGGTCTTGCTGGCGTTGGTGTCGCACTAAGCGCTAGGGCTGAGGCAGCACTAATCGATTGGTTCCCCATTAACAGTCGGTTATGTGCTGTTAGATTAGAAAGTTCCATCAAAGTGAGAAGAAACCGGCGTGAGAAACGGTGTCTTTTCGTCATCTCCGCCTATGCCCCGACAGATTGCAGCCCGGATGCAATCAAGGATGAGTTTTACCATCAGTTAACAGTTCTTCTCCAGAAAGCGCGTTCGACAGATATTGTAGTACTAGCCGGAGACTTGAATGCACAGGTCGGGCGTCTAGGCACAGAAGAGAGTCGTTTAGGTGGCCGATGGGGACTTGTTGGTCGCAGGACAGATAACGGGGACCGTTTGCTGCAACTGTGCACAGACCACAACCTGTTTCTGGCCAGCACTAACTTCCGGCACAGTCATCGCCGGTGTGCCACCTGGCGTCCTCCCTCTGCATCCCAAGCCTGGACTCAGATTGATCACATCGCGATCAGCTACCGCTGGCGTGGTTGTGTACAAGACTGCCGCTCCTTTTGGAGTACCTATCTGGAGTCTGATCATGCCCTGGTCTGCGCCAATCTCACCTTACTTTTCAGTGGCCGAAGGATTGACCACCACCAACGGATTGATATTAGTAAACTGGCTGCAACTCCTGTTGCAAGTAAGTACCGAGCGGAGCTAGCCTCTAGGCTAGCTAACACCCCACCGAAAAGTATAGATGAGCATTGGTTGCATCTTCACGACGCCATGAAAATGGCGAGTAAAGCCGCTTGCGGCTTCGCGAAACGTCCCGCTTACAAGCACTGGGTTTCTTCTGGCTCCTTACAACTGATGGAAGCCCGTCGGTCTACTCCGGGTGACCGTGAGTTTGACCACAAACGAAGGCTGTTACGTAATGAAATCGGGCAAAGCTTGCGTAAGGACCGGGAAGCCTGGTGGTCGGAGCGTGCTAATGAGATGGAAGCAGCAGCTGCATCTGGTAACTGCCGGAAGCTCTTCCAACTCATCCGAGCCACTGGCAGCAAGAAGTCTGGTGTGAGTGAAACAATCTACGAGGATGATGGGATGCCAATCACTAACATCTCCCGACGTCTTGGACGATGGGCGGAATTTTTCGAAGGGCAGTTCAACTGGCCTGCTGCTCCGGCAACATCAACCAGCTTGTCCTGCTCCCCATGGCCGGTGACGACTGATCCACCAAACGAGGCGGAAGTCCGCAAGGAACTCCAACTCTTGAAGCGCTACAAATCACCTGGCCCAGATGACTTACCTCCGGCTCTTTTTAAAGATGGTGGCGACTTTCTGACTAAGGAATTGACTGTGTTGTTTGGAAAGGTTTGGGAGCAAGAAAGTGTTCCAACATCATGGAATGAGTCAATAGTCGTCCCTATCTTTAAAAAGGGTTCGCGTTGTTCCTGCAATAACTATCGGGGGATAAGTCTACTTCCGATTGCGTCCAAACTATTGGCTTCTATCATTCTTCGTAGGTTGTTTAAAACCCGAGAACGATTGACTCGCGAGGAGCAGGCTGGTTTTCGTTCTGGTCGAGGATGCATTGATCACATCTTCACCCTCCGCCAAATGTTAGAACACCGTCATACTTATCGCAGGCCAACAATCGTAGTGTTTCTTGATATCAGGGCTGCCTTCGATTCGTTGGACAGGACTGTTCTCTGGGATTGTCTATTGAAGAAGGGTGTGCCTGAGAAGTTCATTAACATCTTAAAGGCCCTGTACACGAACACCTCAGGCAGAGTGAGGGCATACAACCACCTTTCTCCCTTGTTCCATTCGAGCAGTGGGGTTAGGCAGGGTTGCCCGATCTCACCATTCCTCTTCAACTTTGCCATCGACGACATCTTGGAAACAGCTCTGATGGATGTAAGTAATGGCGGTGTGGATATGTTGCCTGGAGAACGACTTCTCGACCTTGAGTATGCGGATGATATTGTCTTACTGTGCGATAATGCCCAAGGCATGCAATCAGCACTTAATCAGTTGGCAATCAGTGTCCGCAGGTACGGCATGTGCTTTGCACCCTCCAAGTGCAAAGTACTTCTACAAGACTGGCAGGATTCTAATCCTGTACTCACCCTGGATGGTGAGCAGATTGAAGTAGTTGAGAAGTTCGTGTATCTAGGTAGCTATATAAGTGCTGGTGGTGGCGTGAGTGATGAGGTTGATGCACGTATAATAAAAGCCAGATCGGCTTATGCCAATCTGGGCCATCTTTGGCGCCTTCGTGATGTTAGTCTGGCTGTAAAAAGTCGGATTTACAACGCGTCGGTGAGAGCAGTTTTGCTCTATGCTTGTGAAACCTGGCCTCTCCGAGTTGAGGATGTTAGACGTCTCTCTGTGTTCGATCATCGTTGTCTCCGAAGGATTGCTGACATACAGTGGCAACACCATGTTAGTAATGCAGAGGTTCGGCATCGTGTGTTCGGGCACAGAGACGATAATTCAATTGGTGTCACCATCTTGAAACACCGACTTCGGTGGCTTGGACATGTTTTACGAATGTCGTCCCAGAGACTTCCACGTCGTGCATTATTTGCCGACCCTGGGACTGGTTGGAAAAAGCGGAGAGGAGGTCAGTGTATGACATGGTGTCGTGGCATGAAAGAGAGCTGCAAAGGGCTAGCTTCTGTTGGTCCTTCACGACTCCTTGGTTGGGGTCCGAGAGATGGTGCAACACAGTGGCTAGAGACGTTATCAGATATGGCTCAGAATAGAAACCAGTGGCGATCCTGCTGCAACCTTCTTTTACTTTCTACATAAAGTATGGTTCTTACTTTCCTATTTGAAAGAGTCTTCTGGTTGTACATTTTAGTCCGCCTTATCTTTTCATCCCTTCTCTTCCTACTTTCATTATTTTGTGTGGCGCATATGTACCTGGTGCCCTTTTGTACCAATATATATGTGTTTAAATAAATAAATAATAATACAGATCCCTAAATTTGGCATCTTTGATTCGAGACTACTGACTGGTATAGCTTCAGCATTTATACATTAAAATGAGACCAAATTTATTATTTAGATACTAGTCAGAAGAAAACAACATGTATTTTGATGAGATAGGATTTGTTATTACTGTAATATCTTGTGTTATTTTAGATCATTGTTGTAATGACAAGCTGAGTTAGTTCTCAATTTTTGATCAGCTGCTTCTATTATCTCTATAGATAGTAGCCGTTAACATAAAGACATTCTTCTAGCTTCCAATTGATGGATAAATTACCAATAACAATGGAATA
>NW_017386370.1:0-12328 GCF_000237925.1 Schistosoma mansoni
GAGAGTGGGGAGAGCCCACTCTCTCTTCTCGAAATGCTCTCACATGGCCAGCGAATATATAGCCTCTGTCAGGGAAGTCCTACTCACTGCCTTCTCGTGGCGGGGGTGTTGTTTACGAAAGTGAGAGGACGAAAAGCGAATGTCCGGAGCTTTAACCGGGTTGGTGGACACGGAGGGGTCCACCTAGAAAGGAGTGGAAAACCCTGATTCCAAACCAATGGTGCACATGGGCTCCAGTATCCTGATGGAACGAATGGCGAATGAACCTTCTGCTGGTCAACGGCTACCATGGGACTGCATCTCCTTACGATGCTCCACTGCCTTGTGGATTAGACCTTTAGGTCAAAGGCTCGGGGTGTGGCCCCCTAAGAAAACCACCTGCTTCGGTTTGGGCACCCGGGCAGTATCACGACGTGTGTCCCTATCCTTCCGAGTTCTTACGGAACCATTTAGCCGGACAGCACACAGGCGACTGTCAACGGGGATCCATTCTAGTAATGTCTGTTCTGCCCTTGTACTTAGTGCTATGCCTACACCTGCAAGTCCACGAGAACTAGCCATCGGGTCGCCAGATACACGGAGGGTGTATTTCGTTGGTTGTCCATTTTGGCGAGATGAGGTCAAGTGAATGACCACACTTGGATCCTGTATGCGTGTTTCGGAGACACAGCATACATCAATGGTACGAGATTCTAGGGTTTTAGCTAAGGAGGCCTGTTGACCGATTTGGCATAGGGTACGTACGTTGAAGACTCCAATGTGTAGTTTGGAGCGAGGTTTTAGTAGACCTGGGACAGCGTTTCGCGCACTAGAATCGTTGGCCATGGTGACGCTTGAGGAGGAAACCGAAAGAGGAAGTTTAGTGTTGAAAGTCAAGGTGGAAGGAATAGTAGGAATTGAAGAAGGAGATTGATTATGAATACAGTGGTCTTGAGTGCTGTTAGAGGTATGAGGGCAGTTATCACTTCCCGGTTGCCCACACCGTGGAAGGGTTCTTCTAGAGGTACCTGAAAAGGAAATTGGGTTAGAAGTGGTCTTAATGACCTGAGAGCGTGACCGCAGTGTCCAAGGGACAACTGCTTGAGGTCGGTCACACACGACCTTTTTGTGGGTAGTTTTCGTGTTAGCTCCGTCCTTCAAAGGACCTTACCGCCGGAGACGGATATCCGTGGGATAAGGCGAGGTGTGCATTTTTAGGGTCGACCTTTTCTAACCCCACCCCTCCTTGTGGGAAGGCAGCATCGCTGTCATGCTGGTTGTCTGAAGGAAACACCTTACTGCTGTCACACCTCTGTACAGTCGGCAGTACGACTTCGCCTTCGGACCTTGGGTTTGCTGCTTTTAGTCTCACCGCTCTTCAAACGACCTGTCTGGCATGGTAGGACCTCGAGGAACGATTGTTCCAGCCAGCATAGCTCGATTGGTTCATCACGATAGGCAAGCCCGACCACCACGTCAAGGTAGCAGCAACGGTCGGGATTCTTGAATCCTGAGAGCATATTACAATAATCCTTCATTTTAACCTAGTTAGAACCATCTAGTTTACCTAGACTTATCGTCAGAGTCCGTATTACTAACTGCAGATTGATAATACATTCGTCTCTATCTGGTACTACATTTTTCAAGCTATTACCTTTCAACAATTAACGAGACTCTAAGTAGTTTGACCTTGGTTGAACCAAATGATCGTTTTGTCCTAAAGTGAATGGAACTTTGAAAATATGATTGGTAAAAGTCTTAAGCTATACAACGAGTACCTCAAATGACTACTATCTGTACTGACTTTTTCTTCTACTGAACGTGGTCTCAAACACTTGTCTCTTGGGCGCTGCTTCCGTACTCCAGGTCATCGAGACCATCACTAATCTAACTTCGCTTTCGCATATTTGAAGGAGGGATCTACTGTGTAGCGTACCGCAAAGTAACATTCGCCTTCATACTTTAACAGCATTTAAGATTACTTCATTCACAGTCAAACCCCTGGTTCTTACTTAGTGTTTCCATGCCTTCTTTTTTTGACAGAACATGCACAGATATTCCTTGTTGTATAGTGTTCTCAATATTCGTCATTGGTTTCCTTATTGTTACTTTGTGGAGTAAGTTTCTACTTGCTTTTTGTCAGTATTATTTTGTTATATTTGTTGCGACTAATTAGTGCGTTTAAATGAACCGGTCTTTGTAGTGAAATTTAGTTTTGATATTAAAATCTGATGGGAATTTCATCTTATTGATAGAAGGGACATTTTTTGTCGGTGACTGGGTCATAAGCTTTTGGCGCAAATTCTTTGCTGTCTTGAACTTGTTTATTTGGATAACAGGCTCACAATTATTTCGTTTAATTCTTGGAACTTTTCCATATATATATATAGGGTCTAATTAGTGAAATAGTCCAGTTGCTTTTACTGTTAACGTTTCTCGCAGGAATCTGTTTCAAACTTCTGGTGAATAATCGAACTCAGAGTCACCATAAATAAATAAGTTCTAAAATAATTCTATATTGAAAGCTCATTCAACCATGCTAAAATGTCACCTCGTGTGACGTATATTCGGAATGACCTGTATGAAGTTGTATGTATATGTTGTTTTTTAATTTCAGCGAACTAAGTCTTTGGGTACAACTTGAATCCTACCTATCTGTGTTTACCATAGGACTAAAAGTACATTTGAGTAAATTAAACTTGCCAGTGTATGGTGGTCGAGAAATAGATTGTTCATTGTCATCTTAATTAAATGCAACTACAGATAAACCCGTTCATGATGATCAACTAAACAATTAAAATTACTTTGTTTTCGTTTTCCGTTTTGCTGATGGTACAATTCGAAGCAGGAGTTAAAGGCCAGAACATTTCTGTTTGTATAACCAACAGTGATCATGATGCAGATAACTTCATTTGGTGTCCTGTTTCTATTGAATATAGTGCTATTGTCGATTAGTCCTCAAGCTTCTTGAGCTTCCAAAATTTGAGAACATGCCTCAAACATTTTTTATGTTTTCTCGTTTCCACATTCAGCTGTTTGGATTTTTCATTTTTATTTGTCCTTGATAGTTTTTGTGAGGAATCTCAAACCACATTACCAGGGGAAACCTTGAGCTATTTCGATTTCAGTTGATAAGTACAATCTTATGTCTTTTATATAAGCGTCCCCCAATTTCTGTGAAACAGTTCGAATCTTAATGAATGACCATACAAGCTATTTTCTAGTCTACTGACTACATATTCGTGCATATGAGGTTCTTTTTTGTTGTTGAAACTGGCTACAAATGTTTCATTGGGTTCCTTTTTATGAGAAAACCTTCAACATCCCTAGTTGATCCACATTACAGCGTGTTTCATAAATGTCTAAAATGATGTTATAGCTTATCCTATGTTTAATTACCCAGTAAAGATGTTTGTTGACCTTTCACGCCAGGTTTTGCCATGGGAGACTTTAAACGTGTCATACATCCAACTAATTCGCAAGGACAAGTTTGCGGTCGTGATGTTTCGTAAGTTTTCAAACTTCTAACGTTTTTGTTTATTAATATGCAACTGCTACTTTTTTTGGGGGGGTAGAAATAACGCGCCTTATACGTTGCAAATCAAAATGTTTATCAGTTGCTCGTTTTCCAGATGTCTTGAGTGCTATTTTGAATAAGCGTAATAAAATGGCAATAACTGGTTATTTTATAGAGATAAGTTGGAAAACTACATTTCTCATATAAGTTAGTATCATGCTCAACTTATATTGGTTCGCACACTGAACTATAAATATGGTGGACGATTAATAAAATGTGGGAACAATATTTAGTTATAGTTATGTGAATTGGTGATCTAGAGATCAATTGATCACTCATTTTAGCAATCTTTTAGAATGTAAGTAGCGGACATAGTAGCGTGAAGCGAATTCATCAGATTTCATGTGCTCTCAGTCTGTTGCATATACAATAATCTAATAAAAAAGATGTAGTTTTACCGATCTATTTTCTGAGGGAGTTCAGTACTATACCCTTAAAATCATAAGTACTTTCCACAGCTATCACTTCGTCAGTTGATTTGATTCTATCTACATGAATCCAATTCATGTATATAAATAATAAGTGCATTTCCAGAAGGTTTAAAGCATATAAATTGGAATAGATTCCATTCATCTCACAACATATAACGTTCTTGGTTTGATTTCAACAGAAGTTAGGAAAGATCAATAGATTCTCACAACTTCCCAATTAGTAGATTATACTAAAGTAATAATGAACTAAAGAACGTAAGTGTAGATTAACGAAACAACTAAATATTAATCGCATTAGTTAGTTATACATAATGTAGAACATAGGACTTATGTACATCGGTTCAGGTTGCCATACCTCAGCACAGTGAAATAAAAGTGTCAGGGCAAATCTCACTATTAGAGTTAGTAACAGTATTGATGGGGATAGAAAAGATAGGGATAGAAGGTAATACAAATAAATTATTGAAATAAGAAAAATAGTAATCCTGATAACGGGCAGATAACAAAATGCGAAACATTCAGTAGTGATCGACAAAATTGGATGCTTGTTTAGACTCGCTGTAGATGTCAAAACAAACTCTGCCACTAGCGGAATTGTTGCAAAGAAAGACACCAAGAATGTATTTCCAGGTTAAGTGATTACAGTGATAATTTGAAAACTAAGGAGCAATTTAGTTGTCCTGTAATTATTCTCCAACTTCCCACTGGTCATTCTTTTTTATCTACTTTTGTTATAAGTATGCTTTCAGTGAAGTAATAATATTTGTCTGAAGACCTTCTGATGGTGTGAGGATGATACTAACCAATTCAATCTTAGTGCATGGAATAGCAATACAAGATTGGTTGAAATATTGACCATATAAATGTTACTTCGAAACTGGTTTTCTTCAGTGCCTAGTGTATCTTTAAGGGGAAGGTTGACTATAATTTGTATTTTTCTAAACACATAGAGTCACTTTTTTGTGTCTTTTGTGGTTAGAATATTACTCTCTTCCCCGATTAATCCAAAACATTTTATTGCAGTCATATAATTGGTTGTTTATACATTCCAAGGGTTAATTAACTTTAAGTGGAGAGGGCATGTTTTAATTATTACCTGGATAATATGGAAAGTAGCTATAAAAAGCACCAAGCGTTTCGAGGATGTCTTTCTCAACTGATTTTTTAAGTTAAACATCATGCATCGTAGCGTAATTGAATCAATTCGAAGCTGAACTCATTTTGTGTAAACTGATCCAGTTTTTTTGTTACTTCGTAGATATTTTACATAAAATACCATTTCAAAGGCAAAATGTAATTTATGCGAAAAGTATATGCTTAATCGTTTTAGTGCCTGACTTTCTGGTGTGTATCATTCTTATTAGTCTATCCTTAAGTGTTTTGTTCATCTAGCCTTAAATGTATTGGAATATGTTTATGAATTTAGTGCGATACATTTGCATACATTCCTTTACTTGTATATGTGTGGGTTATTTGTGATGGCCTGTTTACGTTTTATGTTTATTGACTTTTATAAACAGAAATTTCAAATGTTAAGTGTGTAAATATTGTATTTGTCTACATATGACAGTTAGTTTGAGTTTACCTCGTTTATTATTAGTCGAAGTCCTGAATCCATAACGCATAGCGTACCCACTGTTAAGTTGCTTTGAGAAAACAATCTAGATTTGCTGAATTTTTCAAGTGGTAAACTTGTTAATGAGTGAGAATCAAAGGTAATTCCTGAGTAAATCAATACTAATCAACTAAATTAGTTCATGGGATTTTTAAAAATTCTCGAATGGTCTACATCTATATTATTGTTAGCACCGCTGTACCCTCCCCCCTAAGTGAAACGTTAAGACGAGGATATCGAGTTAAGATGATTTTTGTTCAGTCAACTGACAATGCATTTTCATTGTACCCATTTATTGAGAGTGAATTTTGTTCTTCGACTTTAAGTGTATCTTCAGTTACAATTAGTCGTTAGGACCAACATTAATCCAACTTCCTTTTCAGGTCCCTCAAGAAATACCCTTCCACAGTGTGGGCACCCGGGAAGTGATATTAGCCCTTATACCCGTAACAACACACGAGACCAAGTTGATCACTTTCAAATCCTTCCTACACCTAATAACTCTCTTATCTCCACGACTAACCCTTCCCACGTCCTTTTATCACCTCTCACCGCTAGGGCAAACGATTCGAGTACAGTGAACGTTATTCCTGGTCTCCTGAAACCACGCTCTAAACTACATGTAGGAACTTTTAATGTCCGAACATTGTGCCAAATAGGACAACAGGCTTCCTTAGCTAGGACTTTAGAATCTCGCACCATCAATGTGTGCTGCGTCTCCAAAACGTGCATACAAGATCCGAGTAGCATCATTCATTTGACCTCACCATGTCATAATAAAGAACCAACTCGATACACGCTTTGTGTATCTGGAAGCCCTGATACCGCTTCCCGTGGCCTCGCTGGTGTAGGTATAGCATTGAGTCCTAAGGCAGAACTAGCTTATTTGGACTGGATCCCAGTAGACAGTCGTTTGTGTGCTGTCCAACTAAACGGAACAGTAAGGACTCGGAAAGATAGGGACACTCGTCGTTGCCTATTCGTCGTCTCTGACTACTCTCCCACTGACTGTAGTTCAGATGATGTAAAAGATGAGGTTTACAGAAAGCTTTTCGACCTCTTCCTAAAAGTTAGGCGCTCTGATGTGGTAATAGTGGTTGGCGACTTCAATGCTCAAGTAGGTAAACTAAGTGGAAGGGAAATACACCTGGGTGGATCTGATGGTGTCATAGCTCAAAGAACAGATAATGACGACCGTCCGTTGCAGCTATGCTCAGATAGCCGTCTGTTTCTTGCAAATACTAACTTCAAGCACAAGGAAAAACATCTTTTGACATGGCGACCCCCGAATTCGTCCCGACGTTGGACCCAACTAGATCACATCGCTATCAGCCACCGATGGAGGGGCTCGATGGAAGACTGTTGCTCATTCTGGAGCACATGTTTAGATTCAGATCATGCTCTAGTGCAAGCACGTATCTGTCTGCGTCCTACTGGACGTAGGAAAGACGCTGAAAGGAAACCTCTTAAGGTTCTACTTAATGACAGCCAAGCTAAGAATGTATTTCAGGAACAACTAGAAAAACAGTTAGGCAGCCATGTAAGTTGGGCCCACTCCGAATCAACGTGAAATGACATTCGAAAAGCTGTGGAAACAGCAGGGATATCTGCTAGTACGATAAACCATAAGGTTTGGGAGAAACACTGGATCTCAGTAGCATCTACCGCACTGATAGATGCTCGAAAACTCATCCCATATGGCTCTGAACATAACGAAGAGCGGAGTCAGCTTAAGTGCAGGCTAACAAGAAGCCCTACGTAATGGTCGTGAACAGTGGTCGGTAGCGAAAGCAAGAGAGATGGAAAAGGCAGCGGCGATAGGTAACAGCAGACAAGTATTCAGACTTGTTAAAGGAACCGGTATTAGGAACCCAACCGTCAGCGAAACTATCTCAGAAGAAGATGGACATATTATTCACTCTCAATCCAGGAGATTGAATCGATGGGCAGAACACTTTAGAGATCAGTTCAACTGGCCTTCAGCCACACTTCAGTTTCCCATGATCCTCAGTCGACCTGAATGGCAAGTTAATGTAAGTCCTCCAATTCTTTATGAGGTTGAAAAAGCTATAGGAAACCTGAAGCGAGGGAGAGCAGCAGGCCCTGACGGGTTTATTCCTGAGATTTTTAAAGATGGCAGTCCAGTACTAGCAGCGAGATTGACTGAGGTCTTAGGTAGAATCTGGGAACTGGACGTAATTCTATCTGACTGGTCCCAATCACTGATTGTGCCAGTCCATGAGAAAGGACAAAAGTCCTCTTGTGACAATCACAAAGGAATCAGTTTGACTAATATAGTGTCTAAAATATTGGCTTCAATAATACTTTGAAGCCTAACCAAAGCTCGTGAAGAACAGATTAGAGACGACCAGGCTGGTTTTCGACCTGGACGTGGTTGTATAGACCAGATATTCACTCTACGTCAGGTCCAAGAACATAGACACAAATTCAGGCGTCCCACAATCGTAGTATTTCTCAACCTTAAGGCGGCATTTGACTCCGTTGATCGTGAGGTTCTGTGGCAGTGTTTGTCAGTGAAAGGAGTACCAAAGAAGTTTATTAACCTTATAAAGGCTCTCTACTCGAACACAACTGATCGAGTTAGAACTTATGACAAACTGTCATCAGGATTGATTACTTCAAATGGTGTTCGTCAGGGCTATCCACTCTCCCCATTCTTGTTTAACTTAGTCGTTGATATGCTTTTAGAGATAACACTTTCATCATCTCAATCTCATGGAGTTGGACTTTTACCAAGAGGCTCACTTGTTGACTTAGAGTACGCCGATGACGTAGTTTTATTTGGTGGAGTTGACAAAATGCAGAGTCTTCTGACCACTATAAACAACTATGCAGGCATGTTCGGGATGCGATTCTCTCCTTCGAAATGCAAAATGTTACTTCAGGATTGGGTTGCATCGGCACCTGAACTAATGATAGGAAGTGAAGTAGTTGAGCGTGTTGACAGCTTCACTTATCTTGGGAGTCTCATCAGCCCTTGTGGTCTGGTGTGTGACGAAATCTCAGCACGGATACAGAAGGCTCGTCTAGCTTTCGCCAACTTGCTTCATTTATGGCGTAGGCGAGATATCCGTCTAGCAACCAAAGGACGGGTTTACTGTGCAGCAGTTCGTTCCGTCCTACTTTATGGCAGTTAAACATGGCCGGTAAGAGTAGAGGATATTCGTAGGCTACTAGTATTCGACCATAGGTGTCTTCAAATTATTGCTCGTATATCCTGGGACCACCGAGTAAGTAATGGAGTTGTTAGGAAATGGGTACTAGGTAAGGGTGGCAAATCAAATGATGAAGTAGTGAAACTTCATCAGTTGAGATGGCTGGGACACGTGTTACGTATGCCCGACCACCGACTGCCCCGACGTGCAAAGTTTTATGTTGTAGGAGTAGGTTGGAAGAAAGCTAGGGGTGGCTAGACCAAAACGTGGCACAATCCATGAAGTCACTGGGAAGGGGACTGAGCCATGCTGGTAGGTGTAGACTACCTGGTTGGTATCGGCGAGATGATAACAACCGATGGTTAGAGACTTTGAATGACATGGCTAAGAATCGTTTGCAATGGCGAAGGTGCATACACTCTTTGTGTTCTGCCAAATTCTGATCTTCTGAATTCTTCTTGTTTCTTTCTTTTTTCTCCTTCCAAATTTATTTCAAATCCTGATCTTTCCGATTGCTGCTTATACTCTTACTACCTCTACCACTATGGGATTTGAATCGACAACTGCATCTCTGTGCTGATGTGGTATGACAACTCGAACTGATGTACGTACTTACGTACGAAGTTCTACGTTGTTACTGAATGACTGATAACTGAATTAGCTCGAATATAATTTAGTTCTTCTTGGGTTTCTAGTAAGAAAACTTATGTATAAACGGGACTTCACACTCTAGGTAGCAGGTTGGCAAAAAATACGGAAGTCTCATTCATCGTATTTAATTTGAAATTACTCATAATTAGCTTAGTTCACCAATGTATCACTACTAACTCTTGCTAACAATTTTTTTATTTAACGCACAACAACAAAAACTTTGCATATTGTACGAATTTAATCTGAATTTCTGAATGTCTTATGATTTGATGTTTATTGGTAGATTAACCTGTCAAACATCCAAATCATTTTTCACTAGTTTTTAAGACAGTGTTCAGCTACTTTCAGATTTTATATTCTGAATTCAATTTACTAACACATTTTTCATAAATAAGATCAGCTACTGGTAGATTTACCAACTGTACTTTGTTCTTACAGCTAATATTTTGTATGATTGAGAATGACAGCCTGTTTATGACATCTGACTTCTATCACTTGAGAAATTAATAATGGTAGTGAAGATAATCCGCATATACTTAGTTAATTTTGAACTATAAATATCCACTTTTTAAACTCCATTTGAAATGACAATTCCAGAAGAAGCTCTTTCTATATAGTAACGATCGTATTCATTGAACACATTACCATTAATCAGTAATAATTTTGCACTTGTCTTGACGTTGTTAAAAAACATGAGTTTAACGTTCTGAACTTAGTGTTTAATATGTACAGCGAGAATGAAGCTCAGTACTCTGAACCCTGTTCAGCATACATCAATCTGGGAATCCGAATTTTGTCAGTGCAACTCATGATTTGATATAGATATCCGTGTATGGCGGTTCTTTTATTTCTTGAAGTAACATGGCCATCACCACTTTCGAGAGTAAACGAAATACAACTTTTATCATTGAAACCCAAAGAAATCTAATCAAGTGCTTTATTTTTCGTTGTACTTACTCATTGTTGACACGTAAATTCACCATTAATACATCTGTACTTTTCGTTCCTACTTTGTTTAGTGGTAAACCATATCTGTTCTTCTTTGATTTGGAAAGTTGTCTCAGACTGGGGCCAGCTTTAGTTGTTACAGGGTGCCCGACACCTCAGGTATAGAAATTTTACGTTTTTAAGTATTTTGATACATATATATTATTCATGTAACATCTGTCTCATAAACTCAGAAACGAAGCTGTATCAAAACAACTGCTTATTTATCCGGAAATTGTGAAATCCCACTCACTATATCCCAAGTTAAAGTCTAAACCTTCAGACCGTTTAGGTGAAAATGTTTTGTACAAAGTTAGTTTTCGTAACAGATTCACATCATTTGCAGAACCATTAAAAGTAGGAAGCACTATATCAATGTCTGGTTCAAGTTTCGGCAGTTCTTACCCGTAACCTCGTACGGGATTAAACTCAGGGTTTAGTATTCAGCTAGTACTCATTTTCCAATCAACAGTGGGTGGGTGATATGATATACAATAATTTGACCTAACAAATGGGGTCTTAATTGATTGATGATTGAGTGACCTAAAAACTAACTTCCCATCGCCTGTGACACTTTTTCATGCTTATTTCGTATTCAGATTCTGTACACAAGCATGTTATTTTGTTACGAAACGAATATTCTGGCTCAGTCAGTCAGCAACAACGTAGGACCAGGCACATATATGCATCGGTCCAAGTTGCCATACCTCGTTAGCACAACAAGATCAACACCGGATTCATAGAAGTAATTAATTTAGTGGTGGTAGTATATAAAGATTGTATATAAGGATATAGTATAGGAAGGAAGAGAGATATGAAGCAATTTTAATCTCATAGTTTAAGGGAAGATAAAGAGTGTATGCACCTACGCCATTGTGATCGATCCTGAGCCATGCCACCCAGAGTCTCTAACCATTGGTTACGATAGTCACGCGGACCCCAACCAGGTAGTCTGCATCTACCAACATGGCTCAGACTAGAAGTTAGTGACTTCAAACACTGATGCCATGTTTTGGTTTGGCCGCCTCTAACTCTCTTCCAACCATCCCCAATAATAGTCATCATAGCGCGTCGTGGTAATCGGTGTTCAGGCATACGTAACACGTGGCCCAACCATCTCAGTCGATGAAGATTCATGACCTCATCAACTGATTTACCATCATTCCCTAATACCCTGCGTCTAACCTCACTATTACTTACCCGGTTATCCCACCAGATGCGAGCAATATTTCTAAGACATCTGTGGTCAAATACTAGTAACCTACGAGTATCTTCTACTCTTAATGGCCATGTTTCGCAGCCGTAAAGTAGAACAGAACGAACTGCTGTGCAGTATACTCGTCCCTTAATTGATAGACGGATATCTCGTCTTCGCCATAGGTGTCGTAAGTTGGCAAAAGCCAAACGAGCTTTTTGAATCCGTTCTGAGATTTCGTCAGACACCAACCCATTAGGGCTGATCAGACTTCCAAGGTAAATGAAGTTGTCGACGCGTTCGACTACTTCACTCCCTATCCTTAGTTCGGGTGTTGACGCAGGCCAGTCCTGGAGTAACAATTTACATTTGGATGGGGAGAAACGCATCCCAAACATCCTGGCATTATTACTGAGTTCCAACAGAAGACTCTGCATTTTGTCAGCGTCTTCACCAAACAGGACTATGTCATTTGCGTATTCTAAGTCGATAAGTGAACCTCTTGGTAGAAGATCAATTTTTGAAAATTCAGTCGAAGAGAGTGTTATTTGCAGCAACAGGTCTATAATGAAGTTAAACAAAAATGGGGATAGTGGACAGCCTTGACGGACACCACTTGAGGTTGTAAAATCATATGACAGTTCGCTATAAGCTCTCACTCGACTGATAGTGTTCGAGTAAAGAGCCTTCACAAGGTTTATGTACTTCTGAGGTACA
>NW_017386369.1:0-6320 GCF_000237925.1 Schistosoma mansoni
AATCTGTTATCAACAATACGTATTGTGCTGCGAAAGTCATAATTCAGGAAAGAACGAGGTCCATGCTTCATTCAAAACCTAGACGAAATGAAAACGATTGTGTCACATCCCACTGTGTTTACCAATTTAAATGTGTGTGTGGTCACACATACATAGGGAGGAGCAATCGTGATCTGAAAATTAGGGTGGGTGAACATGTACCAAAATGGTTGCAAAAACAAATACAGTCGAATGACCCAATAAGAGTATAGGATAAACATCCATCATCCTCTATTGCTAAACATATATTTTAAACAGGTCATAAGATTGATCTAAACTCGGCTTTTGTGGTGTTGTTTAAAGGTGTAAAAGGGCGTATACTAAGGTTTGTTGAAGCCTTAGCCATACGAAAATTCAGCCCCCCTTTGTGTATTCAAAAACAGTTTGTTCTCTCTTTAAACCTACCCTGGTAATATATGCTTATTATCCAGAGTGATTAGGTGTCAAATTGTTTTCACATTATTTTATCATTATTATCCTTGTCTATTCTTACCCCTATTTCCAGTCTAGTTGACCTTTTATTTTTATATATAAATGTTCTTAACAAGTATATGTGTGATCAGATTGTTCGAAATGTATTGCGCTAATATATCACATAGTTCTGATAATCTTCGTCTTCTCATTGCATTATCGAAATTTATCAAAGGGACTAATTGCTTTAAATAAAATGTTAATTAATTTCAATCGTATTCAATGTATAGTGACATTTTTGTCCAGTGCTTTTTGTAACAACAAATTAAAGGTCACATGGTTTTCCTAGTTGTCACACTTTTTATGTAACCACACTCATATTCGATATCTATTGTTTTTCTGTATCAATGGTAAAGAATTGAATACTTTTGTTTGGTTATATATAACACGACTTCACTACCGCGCTTCTTAAAATATAAACGTTGTATCCGTCGTCTATTCTTCTGCTTTAACGGACACGGCCTTTGATTGAAGATTATAATAGTATTATAACATCCTTTTAGACCACTCCACACTACGTTGGTGTTTTGGCCCGGATCATTACTGAATAATACTACTGGATCTAATCTTCTCCATTTTGCTGTTGGTGCTATCAAGTGCAGAGGAATCTTTGTTAACCAAGTGAACTTATTTGTGGTTGTTAACTCAGAAAGCAGCTTACAAGTAACATTCATTTCATAACACTGTTACCATTTTGTTGCTCAATATACCTTTTTATAATTTAACTGTAATTTGTTACCTTTTGTGTTAATCATAGACATACGCTTAGGTTCGTAGTATTAGTTCTTTTGGTATATTGTTGTTAACGTTGCGTATTGTTATATTTTAACTAAGCTCTTTCGCTGAGGTCCACCACAAATGTAACTCGATGCATTAGACAGTATTGATTAACATGAAGTAGTAGACTAAACTGAATTACTTGAAAAAAATTTATATTTATTCATTCAATTGTGCAACTTACGTCCTCATAGTAGATTGATATTTTCCCACTCGGATATATCAGACAAAATACCGTCGCTTTAACCGCTACAATTACAAGACTCTCGATACTTACCATTTAAAAGAGAAATATTGATCAAATTACTGTTAAATGTAAAACTTTCTATGCCTACACCCGAACGTTGCTGCTACCTTGACGTGGTAGTCGGGCTTACCTATCGTGATAAACCAATCGAGCTATGCTGGCTGGAACAATCGTTCCTCGAGATCCTACCATGCCAGACAGGTCGGTTGAAGAGCGGTAAGACTAAAGCAGCAATCTCAAGATCCGAAGGCGAAAAATGCACACCTCGCCTTATCCCACGTATTTCCGTCTCCGGCGGTAAGGTCTTTTGAAGAACGGTGCTAACACTTCAAAAATCCCCCATCAAAAAGGCCATGCATGACCGGCCTCAAGCAGTTGTCCGTTGGACACTGCGGTCACGCTCCCAGGTCGTTAAAATTAACACTGATCCAACTTCCTTCCAAGGTCCGTCAAGAAATACCCTTCCACGGTGTGGGCAGCCGGGAAGTGATATTAGCTCTTTTAGACTGGATCCCAGTAGACAGTCGTCTATGCGCTGTCCGACTAAACGGATCAGTAAGGACTCGGAAAGATAGGGAAACTCGTCGTTGCCTCTTCGTTGTCTCTGCCTACTCTCCCACTGACTGCAGCTCAGACGATATAAAAGATCAGTTTTACAGGAAACTTTCTGACCTTCTCCGAAAGCTAGGCGTTCTGATGTAGTAATACCAGCAGGTGACTTTAATGCTCAAGTAGGTAAACTAAGTGAAAGGGAAAGACACCTGGGAGGATCTTATGGTGTCGCGGCTAATGGAACAGATAATGGTGACCGTCTGTTGCAGCTGTGCTCAGATAACCGCCTATTTCTTGCAAATACTAACTTTAAGCACAAGGAAAAACATCTTTTGACATGGCGACCCCCGAATTCGTCCCAACCTTGGACCCAATTAGATCACATCGCTAACAGCCACCGATGGAGGGGCTCAATCGAAGACTGTCGCTCATTCTGGAGCACATGTTTAGATTCAGATCATGCTCTAGTGCGAGCAGGTATCTGTCTGCGTCTTACTGGTCGTAGGAAAGACACTGCAGGGAAGCCTCTAAGGGTTCTACTTAATGGTAGGCAAGCTAAGAATATATTTCAGGAACAACTGGAAAAACAGTTAGACAGACATGTAAGTTGTGTCCACCCTGAAGCAGCGTGGAATGACATTCGAAAAGCTGTGGAAACAGATGTGATATCCGCTAGTATGGTAAGCCATAAGGTCAGGGAGAAACAATGGATCTCGGCAGCATCTACTGCACTGATAGATGCTCGAAAACTCATCCCACCTGGCTCTGAACAAAACGAAAAGCGGAGTCAGCTTAAGCAAAGGCTAATAAGAAGCCTACGCAATGATCGTGAACAGTGGTGAGTAGCGAAAGCAAGAGAGATGGAAAAGGCAGTGGCAATAGTTAACAGCAGACAGCTGTTCAGACTTATTAAAGAAACTGTCATTAGGAACCCAACTATTAGCGAAACTATCTCAGACAAAAATGGACATACTATTCATTCTCAATCCAGGAGATTGGATCGATGGGCAGAACACTTTAGGGATCAGTTCAACTGGCCTTCAGCCACACTTCAATTACCCACAATCCCCACTCGTCCTGAATGGCAAATTGAGGTAAGTCCTCCAACTCTCTACGAGGTTGAAAAAGCTATAGGAAATCTAAAGCGAGTGAGATCAGCAGGCCTTGACATGTTTACCCCTGAGATTTTTAAGGATGGTGGTCCAGTACTAGCAACGAGATTGACTGAGGGCTTGATTAGAGTCTGGGAACTGGACGTAATTCCATCTAACTGGTCCCAATCACTGATTGTGCCAGTCTATAAGAAAGGTAAAACGTCCTCCTGTGACAATCACAGAGGTATCAGTTTGACTAATATAGTGTGTAAAATATTAGCTTCAGTAATACTAGGTCGCCTAACCAAAGCTCGTGAAGAGTGGACTAGAGAAAACCAGGCTGGTTTTCGACCTGGACTTGGTTGTATAGACGAGATATTTACACTAAGTCAGGTCCTAGAACATAGACATACATTCAGACGTCTCACAATCGTAGTATTTCTTGACCTTAAGGTGGCATTTTACTCCGTTGATCGTAAGGTTCTATGGCAGTATTTGTCAGTGAAAGGAGTACCAAAGAAGTACATTAACCTCATAAAGGCTCTCTACTCGAGCACAACTGGTCGAGTTAGAGCCTATGGCGAACTGTCATCAGAACTGATTACCACAAGTGGCGTTCGTCAGGGCTGTCCACTCTCCCCATTCTTGTATAACTTTGTCATTGACATACTTTTAGAGATAACAATTTCATCAGCTAAACTTCCAGGAGTTGAACTTTTACCAGGAGGCTCACTTGTTTACTTAGAATACGCCGACGACATAGTTTTACTCGGTGAAGACGCTGACAACATGCAGAGTCTTCTGACCACTATAAGCAACTATGCAGGCATGTTGGGAATGCGATTCTCTCCCTCGAAGTGCAAAATGTTACTTAAGGATCGGGTTGCAGCGACACCTGAACTAATGATAGGGAGTGAAGTAGTTGAGCGTGTAGACCACTTCACTTATCTTGGGAGTCTCATCAGCCCTTGTGGTCTGGTGTGTGACGAAATCTCAGCACGGATACAGAAGGCTCGTCTAGCTTTCGCCAACTTGCGTCATTTACGGCGTAGGCGAGATATCCGTCTAGCAACAAAAGGACGGGTTTACTGTGCATCAGTCCGTCCCGTCCTATTTTACGGCAGTGAAACATGGCCAATAAGAGTAGAGGATATTCGTAGGTTACTAGTGTTCGATCATAGATGTCTTCGACGCATCGCTCGTATATCCTGGGACCACCGGGTAAGTAATGCAGATGTTAGGAAACGGGTACTAGGTAAGGATGGCAAATCGATTGATAAAGTAGTGAAACTCCATCAGTTGAGCTGGCTGGGAAATGTGTTACGTACGCCCAACCACCGGCTGCCCCGACGTGCAAAGTTTTGTGGTGTAGCAGCAGGTTGAAAGAAAGCTAGGGGCGGCCAGATCAAAACGTGGCATAAATCCATGAAGTCACTGACAAGTGGACTGAGCCATGTTGGTAGGTGTAGAATACCTGGTTGGGATTCGCGAGATGATAGCAACTGATGGTTAGAGACCATGAATGACATGGCTCAAAATCGTTTGCAATGGAGAAGGTGCATCCACTCTTTGAGTTCTACCAAATACTAATCTGAATTCTTAATGTCCGTATTCTTTTTCTATTTCCAAATTTATTTCACTGTATTATACTCCTTCAATAACATCTTCAATCCCTTATCTTTCACATAAAACTTATAATCTTAATACTTCTACCACTATGGGATTTGAATCGACAACTGCATCTCTGTGCTAATGTGGTATGACAACTCGAACTGATGTACGTACGTACGAAGTTCTACGTTGTAACTGACTGACTGACTGACTACTCACAAAGTGACGCGATTTCAGTGGATATATAGACTTTCTTCTGTCGAATTGATGATCAATACACTGAAGTGAATATCATGTGATTATAACGAGCATGCATCCTTCGAAATGAATCTCAAATGCCTAGTTTCCGTATTACCGTTTTATTATTGATGAAACAATATATCGCCAAGCTTTTCAATAACATTTGATAATCGAAGAGGTATTGTTATATAGGCAGTATTTATCATAAAACCCCCGTGACTTTGAGTACATATGAAATGAGCTGTGGAGTGTTTGTTTACGAATGGAACTTGAGAATTTAATTGGTTGCGGAATATATGGTTACTTCAATCGACTAGCTGGTTCTGACCATATTGTTTATTTGTTGTAGATGAGAAACGAGTACCTTTAGATGTGTGGTCTTAATGATTTCTTAATTTGAAGGGATAAAATTTTGGAGTGAGTATGCGATGAATGGATGTGTAGGTGAATGTTTTGTGTACAGAAATGGCTTTGTGACGAATATACAACACAATTCACTTATTTTGAAACGCAGACTTCTCATGAAGTTTCATTGAAGCCTGTAAACGAAAATGAATCTCTGCACTCGTTTTCTCACAAGTGAATTTAGATTGTGACTTAATTCATCAATGATGACCAATTTATCATTTGTTAGATACAGTGTCTTTTAGTTTCTATCAAATGTCCTTCAGGCCTTAATCAATGTAACCAAACGGTGATTGAATTACACATATAATTCTACTCTCGTTTCCCAGAAAAGTATCAAATAATTAATTTGTCAGTTTCTGAGAAGAATCAAGTATCACAAACTATACGTAATCACAATCAGTCAAAATGTAAGCATTTTGACTGCACATGTACTCAATGTTGACTTACATTTACCATTACCACAATATCAACCAATTCACTATACTTTGGAAACTAAATAGGTTCATAATAGTGGCATTAGCAATTTTCGAATGGAAGGATGATCTATTCATTTAAAACTGTGATAACTGGAACTGACTGTGATGGAATCGAACTCAAGATTTAGGGCAGATATAGTTGACCTAAGTTATTCTCTCTCATCATCTAAGGATGACGAAGCTTAGCAGTTTATTTCCCCATGAATTGTTCAATTTTATCTAACCAGCCTAATGATGCAGTGGTCCCTTTTCCTTATGATGAATTGTATGTATTCAGGAATGAGATCTGAAACGTCTTTAGTACTCTGCGATGTATCTGACTAAATATTGAACAAAATCAAGAAATACCATTTTCTTTACAACCCGTAAATGTTTTTACATAGGCGTTATTAATTTTCTAATTCG
>NW_017386369.1:6520-13196 GCF_000237925.1 Schistosoma mansoni
ATCATCCTAATCATCATCATCATCGTCATCCAAATTATCATCGTCATCCACATTATCATCATCATCATAATCCTCATCTGAATCATCATCATCATCCTCATCCAAATTATCATCATCATGAAATCTGTCCAGTTATTATTGTTCATAGACTCGTTTAACTCAAATGCCAGACTGGTGATTGCATTAAACGAATGTTTTCCCTTTCAAAATAACAATATTCAACTCAAACTAGACAATTCATATGGAACTGGAGAATATTCCGAAAGACAACTGTAACTAAATTAGTTTTGCTTGGTATTGTTGTGGACAAGAACACAAGTGTGGTGAACCAAATACATCTCAATACAACATTGCTGAATAACTTGTTAAAATCTGAGAACCACTCATTAAATATTCCATTTTCAAAATATCCACCGATAGTCTCGGACTTCATTCTTCCTTCATTTCCACAACAATCACTCTATGTTCTCGTTTTCTTCCATTCGAACTTGTCAACCTCCTGCTAACAGGAATTCCTCTTTCGATTGGTTATGCATACTACTTATATCTGTCGATATCAGTAACACACACTACAACAACATGCAACGTGTTTAGTTTGGTGATGAGGATGCTGAAGTTAATAGTAATAGTAATAATAATAATAATAATAATAGTAATACTATTTTAATATAGTATTTGCAGCGATTTTGTGCAACACATGTGAAAACATTGGAATGTTGGAGTAATTGTTTTGCTGTTTTCATTGTTTTTGTGGCGACTCATAACATAATTCATCTGTGTAGGTTGTGTAAATCTTCCCATTTTTCTTAAGAACTATAATTGATTAGTACTGAAGTGGACGGAGACTGAATCATGAAGACGTCAACGTCTGGAGGGAAGCACGGGATACAGTGGACAGCTGGGATGCAGATGGACGATTTCGACTTCGCAGATGGTCTAGCTCTTCTATCACACACGCAACAACAAATGCAGGAGAAGACGACCAGTGTAGAAGCGGCCTCAGCAGCAGTAGATCTCAATATAAACAAAGGGAAAAGCAAAAATCTCCGATACAGTACAACATGCACCAATCGAATTATACTTGACGGAGAAGCTTTGGAGGATGTGGAAACATTTACATATCTGGACAGCATCATTGATAAACACGGTGGATCTGATGCAGATGTGAGGGCGAGGATCGGCAATGCAAGAGCAGCATATTTACAACTGAAGAACATCTGGAACTCAAAACAATTTTCAACCAACACTAAGATCAGAATTTTAATACAAATGTCAGGACAGTTCTACTGTATGGAACAGAGACGTGCAGAACTACGAAAGCCGTCATGCAAAAGATACAGGTGTTTATTAACAGTTGTCTAAGCAAAATACTTCGGATCCGTTGATCAGACACTATCAGCAACAAGTTACTGTGAGAGACAACTAACCAGATTCTAGCGGAGGAAGAAATCAGGAAGAAGCGCTGGAAGTGGTTAGGACACACTGAAGAAATCACCCATCACCACTCACAAGACAAGCTCTCACATGGAATCCTGAAGGCCAAAGGAGAAGAGGAAGACCAAAGAACACATTAAGCCGAGAAATGGAAACAGACATGAGAAGAATGAACAAAAGTTAGATAGAACTAGAAAGGAAGGCTCAGGACAGTGTGAGTTGGAAAATGCTGGTCGGCGGCCTATGCTCCATTAGGAGTAACAAGCGTAAGTAAGTAGTGGACGGACACAAAATTGGGGTCAACCAAATGCATCTCAATGCATCAGACGAGGTTTTGTAATTAGACAAATGATTCTTCTTACGTTTGATATTTATGTTTCGAAGAACTGATAATCGGTCAAAATAACATTGTTAGATAAAAATGATCTAAAGTTTATTTGTGTGGAAATTGACTTTTTCCAACTATTTATCAAGTACTTCAGCGATGACATGATTTGGTTTGCTTTAATGTAGACAGAAGGAAAAAGTATTGGATACTTAATGTATTTAGCATCGAAAAACCATCAATAAAAACTAAGCATTCGATGTAAGGTCACTTTAATAGCCACAAACAGCTTTCATGTACCATGTTGTTATGAATGGATAGATTATGACTAACCATGAAACCTAGGACATGCATTTCATCTTATTTGCACCTGTCAGCAGAATCCATATATATATCACAGTGTTGGTGTTTACATTAGGACATTTCAAACACTCACTAATGATGGTATAAACACCTCACTTGTTGCATGAGCTACTAACTACTTGGAATCGGTTATTCAACGACTAACCAGTTGATCATTCGCAGTGAAGAGTAGTAGGTTAGGATTCTACTGCAAACACATTCAGCCAGCAAGTCCTGAATTTAACGGGATGTGGGACATAGACTCCACTGCTACTTACAACACATGTGTTCTGTTAAACTTGTGACAAAATGACTATATAGAGACAAACCACACAGGATCCATATATACAAGTGAAAATTGATCAAACATCAGTCCTGAATATAAACAACGAAGTAGTTCAAAGCTTTATTGATTATAAGATATATGTGATCAGTCTCGGTCAATTCAAGCTACCAAATAATAGAAGTATCCTATATGAAGTTATTCAATAAGTGAATTCTAACTGTATTGAACTTCATTCAGAAAGTTGATTAATTTCACAGCACAATGTGAATTACATTAAAGCATTCAAATTTTCAAAAGAAAGTTGAATTGAACTCTTCAACCTAGAGAATTATACAGAAGATGATTTAATAAAATTTACACAATTAGGATTTATTCTTTAATCGAAATGATTTTATCTGTTTACAGTATAGTTAATATTTCTAAACAATCTATTCGTTATAAGTAAAGATGGATAGTGGCTAGTAGTGGAATCCATTTTGATGCGCGTCACTTCATCCTATTTGGGACTCGTCAGTTGGATGTACCTGTATTTCAGAGTTGATATTCACTCTCGAACTCGAACTCAGTACCGTTTGCTTCAAATGCCATCGCGTTATCCACTCAGCTAATGAGTCCTGATAGCCACCTGCTTGTGCGATGGGGTGAACGGTACTGAGATCAAGTCTCGGAGTGAACATCAACTCTGAGATGTAAGTACATGCAGCTGACGAGTCTTAAATAGGACGAAGTATCGCGAGTCAAACTGGATTCCAATGCTAACCACTATCCATCTTTGCTTATAATCCTTGTGAATGAAGACTATACCAAGGCAATACTCACAGAATACACATATACCAATAAGACACTGATCAATTACAGTCCTAAACATCCTTATAATTTATGTAGAAAAATGAGAAAAAAAAGAGAAGAAAAGAAAAAAGTAAATTCGATGAGAAAATAGAAATACACATATAGACATTGATGCAAATATCGATCGATTTTTTGACGGGCTAGGCGGATTAGGGACCAATAGGGACGCGAGATTACTCATACTGATTTGACGTCCTTGATTGTCACAGTGTTAAGGTCGTAGAGGTCGTATTTCTATTGGTGGATAATTCACGCGAGTTACGTCCTTGTTTAGTTTGTAAGGTCATAACAAATTAGCGACGACCTTGAGCAAGTCATAACGATACTAAAAGATTTTTACAGTAAAACTTAATCAATTATATCTTAGCTACTTAAAGAAAATTGCACTGAACAGTGTTAAAATCCTGATCTAGAAAAGAATGATGAACTGCTTGAATGACTAAAGTATCTACCTATAAATAGACCGTTTACAACTACAGGAATAACTAGGCAAATGTACACGGTAAAATGAAAAAAATCTAGCCTACTACTAGACTACTTGAACGATCGAACCCTGAACGTCTCAAGAGAGAAGACAGAAGACTAGTAAGTAGTAGTTTATTCCCCAAGGCAGTGTCAAAATATAGTACAGAAATCTCATGTACTTATAGTTTTTTGACTGAGAGTAGATCATCATTTCGAACAACCAATAGGTGCATATGAGGTCACTCTTATACATCCAATGGGGAAGCTACACGTTGACATTCTAGAATATTCCCCTAGCAGTGATTGAATGGGATGTCTTCAGCTCTTTCTGGGCTTCTTAAGGCTTCCTAGAGTTTACCAACGAGCAATCCTAAAATATTCTTAACCTTTAAATGTTTATGTTGAAAACACTACAATATTCATCTATCCTACATATTGGTCTGTTTTGCTTCTTTGTCTTAAAGGATTTATCATTGAACAAAAGTGACAGTTTAGTCAAAATAAAAATATGTCAACTTTAAGTCAACAACGTAAACTAGTTGAACAATTACGTCAAGAAGCAAATTTAAATCGTCGTCCTGTCTCTGAATGTGTACAAGAAATGATTGTGTATATGGAACAGAATCGTGATAAAGATTGTTTATTTTCAGGATTTGCTAGTAAAAAAGATAATCCATTCCAAGAAAAAGGTGGATGTGTGGTGATTTAGGCAATTTAGTAAATGGATAATAAAACAAATAACTTTGACTTAATGTTCAATCCTTCTTATGCTTCTTTTTTCCGTTTTTGTTTATGTAACAAACAGTTCTTTTGAATTCACTTAGTATTGTTTGTCTGAATCTTCCCATCGATGTGTTTAGGACTGCAACTGGTCAGTCTCTAATTGGCATATGTGCATACTGTGCCTATTGCCTCGATATACCTTAATTCACAAGCGTGGTAAGCAAAGATGGATAGTGGCTAGCAGTGCAATCCAGGACGAGCGTTTCCTCCTATCTGGGACTCGTCAGGTGGATGTACTTACATCTCAGAGTTGATGTTCACTCTGGGACTCGAACCCAGTACCCTCGCTTCAAACGCCATTGCATTATCCACTAAGCAATACGCATAGTAAGCAATATATACCAATAACAGACTGATCAATTGCAGTCGTGGAAACCAATGGGAAGATTCAAACAAACAATACTAAGTGAAATGAACAAAACAAGTTACCATTGTCATCATAAATTGAAATCTATTATAATTAAATACTTTAAGTTAACTAATTTCCATAGAAAATTTCATTGCAGTTCTGAACCGACCATAATTGAACAATCCAGAAGCACTGGAAGGCTGTTTCATCCTAGTGTAGGGCTCCTAGAGAGTGCATATCTACGACTTCGTACTCAGCCGACTAACCAAGAACCTCCAGTCTTGCACGTGAACTCTCAACATATTGACCATTGAGCCAGAATCTAACGGTGTTGATGTTTGTCTTGAACTAATCCACGACTTTGAGCGACCATGTCTCATAGTCTTTGATGGGTGACTGCTTCACATCCAACATGGATTCGATGAAAAATATTTTCTTAAGGGTAAATAAAAGTAGTCCTATGTGCAAATCACAGAATAGTTACTCGAATACGTTTCATGGCATCGTATTGCTTGAATAGTTCTGTCCGATTTACTAAGTATTTTACATATTTAAGTGTTAACAAGAAAGTGTCAAAGGGTTAACTCAAGTTTGATACAAGAACAGATGAATAACAAGTCAGTGAAGTTTAATAACTTCACAACGGTGCATTCGACCTCCAGATTGGTCGTTTGTACACACGACTGAGTAGTAGCATGCTAGATATGAATCAGTTCTACAGTACTCACTCATTCATAAGATGACAGTTTGTAATCCCAAATATTTTCAGACAGAACTCATTGTATTTACTGATTCAGGGGGATCTTTTTGTTAGTTGAATTTATATTTATATATGTCACTCGTTCTTCCATCACTGTATTACAGGTTCAAGCCATACTCTATTACCATTGATTTTAATAGATTTTCACCAAGCGTTGCACGTGAGGTCTTGCTCAAAACACGTTAAGGGAACTGTATTTGGTTACTGACTTTTATCTCTAAAAGGCATGTTGGTTTCGAAAACTTCACTATCATCTCTTGGATAAGGAAATATTTTATATAACAATTCAATAGTAGTCGATTTATAAATTAGGTTGTCAGAGACAGTTAGCGGGAAGTCCTCTTTGAGATGAGCTTCAATATGTTTGGAACTCATCATTAGAAAAAGTTTGAAACGAAATGGCGGTCCCCACGGGGCTGAAAGCTACCCCATTCACTGTCATAAATTAACATGTGTATATTCAACTATTCGAACACTTACTGCTTTACTGATCCCCAAATAGAAATTCATTCCATGATTGTTTAAACAAATCAAATCAAGACATTCCTTCGAAGAAGTTATTGAATTCAGTGCTTTATAACCAGATCAGTAGAATACGATCAACATTGAAGACAAGTTAAACATAGATTTGACTGCTACTCAGTGATCAATTGGTGTACTCACTTAATAAATTTTGGTTAGTATGTGATTGAATTTCGTAATAATTACTCATAGGAATTGAAAAGGAATCATTTTAAATGGTAAAAAACAAAAGTTCAACATTAGGTATAATAGAAGAATAAACAGAAGGAGCTTTTATGGAGATTTAAGTAATTTTATAGTTGAAATCATGAGTCAATTGAAGCCAGAACACCGTGGAAAACCTCGAAGCACTGGACGGCCTTTTCGTCTTATTGTGAAACTCCTCACCAGTGCGCATCGACGATCCCGCACTCGCGAGATTCGAACCCAGGAACTTTCAGTCTCGCGCACAAGATAATGGATGCGCACTGCTGAAAAGTCTCAGAATAGGATGAAATGGCCGTTCAGTGCTTCCAGGTTTTCCATGGTGGTCTAGCTTCAATTAACTCATGATTTCAATTA
>NW_017386368.1:0-5283 GCF_000237925.1 Schistosoma mansoni
GTCAATTCGGTCAAGTGTTATGGACTATCTCTCCATTATGATATGTGGTGATATCTTGTGAGATGAATATCACCGTCTATTGAAATGAAATGAGATTGTGAATATTTGACAGGATGCTGTACTCAGGATATTCCACAGTGAACATTCTGAACAGTCGATCGTCACTACATGAAATAAAACTCAACAGAATGTGACTCTTTCCGTATAGTAGGCAAACATTCACAGCCAGTTACTATTTGGCACGAAGAGGTTATTGTTTCTTCTGAAAGAACTTTACTTCTGATTATTCACTGTTCCTACCACTTCCTTGATTAGTGTCACTAGAGGATTGATAATAGTGTCAACTAGTTCGCTTGATTATTACTTAATGTTGATCTCTTTCTATCGCGTTCAGTGCAACTAGATTAATTTGACAATATTGACCAACATGAAATAGTAGAATGATGTGAATTACTTGAAACAATATCACATTTTCACTAAATTATGCAACTCACGTTATCATAATAGAATGATACCTTCCCATTTGGGTGTATTAAACTCGTCATTGTGGCTTTAACCTCTACGGTAAGAAGAATATTGATATTCAGGATTTAGGATTTAAACAATTAGCAAGTTATTATTTGATGTAACACTGTGGACAGATTTCAGTGGATATTAACTGTGTTATCTGAAATGCTTTCTTCAGATCGTTTGGTAATAAATACATAGAAGTGAACATCATTGAAATGAGACGGACATGAATCCTTTCTAACAAATGTCAAATGCCTAGATTCTGAAGTTGTACTACTATTATCGAAACAATAAATCGTCTACTTTACCATCAGGGATCTGATAGTCAGGGATGTAATAGCATTCGTACAATATCCTAAATAATTCAATTTGAAACAATGGACACTGAGTACGCATGACATGATCTTAGGAGTGTTTGTCTACATATTGAACTTGAGAAATAAATTTGTGGTATATATATAAAGATTTCTATCGGTTAACTGATTCTGACTTCAGTGTCCATTTGTTGTAGATGAGAAACGAATAGTTTTAGATAACGATTTCTCAGTTTGCAACGTCAATATTTGGGAATGACTATGCGATGAAAGGATGTGTAGATGAATATAATGTGTGCAGCAATGGCTTTGTCACCAATGTAGAACACAAATCATTTATTTTGGAACACAGACTGTTTATCAAGTTCCACTTAAACCTGAAATGATAATAAATCTCTACATTCATTTTCCAACAAGCAGAGTGAGATTGTGACTTCAATTATCCATGATGATTTATTTATTGCTTGTCAAATCCAGTCATTCACAGTTCATTTCAACCGTCCCCAATGTTTCAATGGATGTACTCAATTAGTGAGTGAATTTAACATTCAATTGTACCATCGTTTGCCTTCATTTTTTTGTTTTGGACGGTTGAATTTGTTCAAACAGAATAGGCAAATTATGAGTAATTACAGATAGTGAAGATGTAAGTGTAAAAGTTTCACGCATGTGATCAAACGACCGATCAATGTTTACTCACCTGTACCATTAACGTTTATCGAAAAATTCTTTTGGACTCCTAATAATTCGTCTGAAATAATAAAAATCAAAAGGGATGTTTAAATATACTTTTCAACAGGGACTGCCGACTTATACAAGTTGTCGTCTCCATTTCGAGGTTTAAATGAACCGGAGTAGTTAAATGCTAAATCATCTCTCATGAGAAAAGTCCAAAGAATATTATCAATTCAACAACATGATAAACGTTTCAACACAATCAACTGAGAAGAATATTTCACTTCTTTAAAATTTCTTCTAGAAACTTCTGAATGAATAATAGACGTTTAATAGGTATTCGACAATACAACAACAAAGTGTTTTTTGTTTCCCTTTATTTATCAATTCTTATGTTGGACCGAAATAAATGAATGTCACATTGATGTTTTAAGTGTTCTGGTATGAGTAAATCATCATGTACTAGCGGGCTGTTCAAGCACGTTCACTGGTCAGCTGTTTCACGAAGTGCATGGATTCGAAATGCATAATCATACAAATACGATCACAAAAATAGTCTTCAATAACCGAATAATAACACACTGCAACTCCGAGACATTAAATATTCAAGAATCAAGTAAGTGCTATAAAAGGTCTAGTGGACTTCAAATATAACTTGATAATTCATAGGCTTCAATAATCCAAACCGCCTTCTGTCACAACATAGCTTACTATTGCACAAGTGATCACTTTTATTCATTCAGTCTACCATGAAGTATCGTGTAGATGCGATATCTTCTGTTTTGTAGATTTCATAGACTGGAGGGTTGGTAATTTTTACACTTTCGCAATTATATCACATGGTCTTTCATTTCTATTCGATGAAAGTGTATAATTTCAGGTAGATCTCTGTTTAATTTAACAGTTTCACTTTACAGCATTCAATACCTGCTGCGATGTACACACACGTTCTGTTGCAAAAACAACACAAACACAACAATCACTTTGTATTGGTTACCACTTCTGTAATCATCAAGATGAATAGTGAAGCTTTTATACAAAATAAGTGTGAGAAAAGTGATCAAAACAAAGAATAACTGAATAATATAAGAACTCACTCTCTTCCAAAAACCAAGATTCAGACTTCTTATAGTTTTTTATGTAATTAACAATATTTCCAATTCAGGACCCTCCAAATTCATATACATAATCTTCATCTATCAGATGAAAACATGCCATATCATAAATAAATTTGTAATGAATGAATGAACAATTTTAAATAATAAAACTGAACTGTAGTTGGTTTACTATGAAGAGTCAAACCATGTTGAACAATGAAGAAAAATTATTGAAAGAAGTTTTGCATGTTACAAGGAGCACAAAACTGATTCACTGAAGAAAATGGAATCAACTTTCATTCATGATCAGAAATTTCATCAAGAAAACTCAATAATAATTTGACTTCCAAGAAAATTTATGACTTACTACCGTCGTGAAAATCTATTTCTCGCACTTGACTGCCGTAAAAACTAAACGAGAATTTAGAACGAGCCGTCTAAAATGTTGCAAACATATGGAAAATTATTTTTATCATAAAGTGTATTCAACTCACAAATCTGCGACCTATCTTATTTTTAAAACGTTCACTCGGAACTGGTTGAGGTTGATCACGTTGAATCCTCATTGAATAATAATAATAATGAAGAGACTGAAATATGTCTATTAGAATGTATCTGATTACTTACATAACGATATGTGTCATTTTCAATAATGACATTCTCATAGTTATACAAATCAGGCCTTTTGCAAAACTCATTGCAATTGAAACGTTTGTAGTTCCAAACGAATAAAAGATAAATTAGTATCCATAGACTAGGCGAAAAGTTATATCTAAAATGATCAGGATGAACAGATCAACGGTATATCATGGAGTCGAATTTCAATTTGAGTTCGTATGTTCATTCAACACTTACCTCATCTTATCGTGTCAAGTTATAATTCAAATTCTTATAGAATTTGTCGGGTTTATATAAACTTTTGAAGTGTAAAGTTATTCTCTTCTGATTCGATGATTCAAAGTAACCATTAGAATGATTGAATTTAATAACATCAGATGTTCATTATAAACCAATCATGGAGGTATATGACATTATCGTTAACCAATATTTTTTTGGCTGTTGAAATCATGAGCTGAAATTTATTCACTGTTGACTGAAATTCCTGACACCTGTGGATAAAACTTCTCTTCCATGTGATAGACGATATTCTGAAATGGGTGATTGGTTAAATTGTACTTCAAAATGTGTGCTCATATGTTTACGAACAAACAGTTTGTTGTCTGTAATAATATATTGATTATTCGTCAACGATGAGTTGTTTTGATTTGATTGGTTAAAATCAAAGTAGCACAAATTGTTTTGATTGGATGGTAACAAATACTCTTTTACACATGGATTTTGTTACAATAAGCACATTTTGTTAAACTATTTCACCGTCGTTTTTTTTAAAAAAATTGTAACTTCTGAACAATGTCACATGCATTCTAATTATATACCACACTATAACACTGACTGTCAATAGATGTCTAGATCAATAAGGATAATGATTTCCCTATTGAGTACATTGAAATAGAATCAATTGTGCTCAATTTCACAGATTGAGTTCTCAAATCATTGTAATCAGAGGAATATAATGCATTCCTCTGAAAGTGAACTGTTGAAAATGTAGAACGATTTCTTATACCAGACACATTCGAAACTATAACATTGATCATTGTATCTGAAAACTAACATTATTGTCAATACTCAAATAGAAGACTGATTTTCATCTGTGTATTTCAATGATCTATTCCCTCACATCAGTTTAGCTTGTATTTTATATCATCTGTGTTCAAATATAGGAGACAATCACAGTGATAAGTTAATGTCAAGTGTATACTCAACTTACACTAAACATTGAATACTGACGAATGAATAAAATTCGACACATTCATAACTGAATAATAATTTTGATGAAATAAGTCAGGAATGTTTGTTTTTGCGTGATATTTAAAAATAGTTTCCCTCCTGACACAGTAGAGGTGTATTGGTTTACTTTAGACAGATATGAACAGTAATCAAAATGTTGTTACCTTGACAACCACTGTTTGATGTCGAATAATAAGACTGTTTGGGTAATTTCGTGAATTCATCAACATCAAAATTGTTTTCAGTGGTGCATTGTCAATTCAATGCCATTGACCAATATCTAATAACGAAAGGAAAAGTTATCTGTGCATGTGATAGTGTACATCAGTTCATCTGCTTGAAAAGAGTATGATTCAGATCATGAAGTATTCAGTGGAGTGTCTCCCTATACCGTCATGTCTATTTAGCATATTGTTTTTAGCGAATGTGTTGTAAATATGAAGTATGTTTCTCAACTTAAAGAGGCTGCATGCTTTTAAGGTTATGTGACATCAGATATTACATTTTGCCAGGTCTTGTAAATAACCTCTTATTCTCCAATCTTCTTCATAATCCTTTGACAAGCTTTAAAAAGAAAGCGTTTGCTGTATTGTGAGAAATACAGAAAGCAGTTGACAAGGTGTGTGGTGAACCTCTTGAAGTCATCAGTAAAATGACAATCAATAGACATCTAATGTCTAGCCTAAACCTGAAATGTGTTTTCCTAATAATAACCATCAATTTCGTTCACTATTTTTCCTCGTATGTCCTCCGGTAGAAGCTGTAGAAATGTTTTCGTAGATGATGCTAAAATGGCCTGTGATGAAACAGAGTAGTTTTACAAAATTATCAAAAGATAA
>NW_017386368.1:5483-7097 GCF_000237925.1 Schistosoma mansoni
CGCCTGTTCCTCCAATGGAGCATATGCCGCCTAACAGCATTCTTCAACCCACCATGTCCTGGGCCTACCTTTCTAGTTCTGTCCAATTTTTGTTCATTCATCTCGTATGTGTCTGCATTTCTCGACGTAATGTGGTGTTTTGTTTTCCTCTAATCTCTTGGCCTTCGGGACTTCATGTGAGGGTTCCGCTTGTGACGCAGTTGTGTGATTTCCTCAAAGTGTGTCCTTTCCACTTTCAGAGCCTCTTCTCGGTTTCTTCCTCACTGGAATCTGGTTTGTTGTCTCGCACAGTAGGTTGTTGCTGATAGTGTCTGGTCATTCTGATCTTAGTGTTGGTTGGCAATCGTTTTGAGTTCCAGATGTTCTTCAGTTGTAAATATGCTGATCTGGCTTTTCCGATCCTCGCCCTCACATATGCATCTGATCCACCGTGCTTATCAATGATGCTGCTCAGACATGTGAAGGTTTTCACATCCGCTAAAGCTTCTCCATCAAGTGAGATTCAGTTGACGCATGCTGTATTGTATCAGGGATTCTTGCTTTTCCACTTGTTTGTATTGAGACCTACTGCTGCCTAGGCTACTGCTACACTGGTCGTTTTCTCCTGCATTTGCATGTCTGTTGCGTATGTGATTGAAGAGCCAGATCAGCTGCGAAGTCTTAATCGTTCAGCTGCATTCGAGCTATCCAATGTATCCCATTCTTCCGTCCAGATGTTGACGTCTTCATAATCCAGTCGAACACCAGGAGAAAGAGAAATCGTGAGAGTAAACAACCTTGCCTAACACCCGTCTTTATCTCGAATGAGTCGGTGAGTTGTCCTCCTTGAACAATTTGACAGTTTTATCCATCATAGTGTTGAAGAAGCCTCCACGGTGTTGTCCAGTTCACGCCATCAAATGCGTTCTCGTAGTCAATGATGTTGATGTGGAGTGATGGATTCCATTCAATTGATTGTTCCACAATGATCTGTAGAGTTGTTATTTGGTCTGTACACGATCGATCCTTACGGAATCCAGCCTGTTGGTCTCGAAATTGGGCGTCTACGGAGTCTCTCATTCTCTTTGTCAACACCGTGTCGAGGACTTTTCCTGGTATTGAGAGAAGGATGGTACACCTGTGGTTATCACACTCGCTGATATCGCCCTACCTTGTTATTTTGATCTGACGAACTTCTTTTCGGTCTTTTGGTACTTGTTCTTTATCCTGAATCCTACGGTAGAGAATGTGGAGCATCTTTGCAGTTGCTGCTACACCTGCTATTAGTGCCTCTGCCAGAATGTTGTCTGGTTCCGCTGCCTTGGCGCTCTTGATTTGTCCGATAGTCATGCTGATCTCTTCAATTGTTGGTGGGCCAACATCGATTGAGAGGTCCGTGGGCGCTGCTTCAGTGTTGGGTGGGTCCAGTGGAGCTTGTCGATTCAAGAGTCCTTCGAAGTGTTCTGCCCATCTGTTGCGTAGTTCTCAAATGTTGATGAATACCTTGCCTTTCTTGATTTTCACTGGTCGTTCTGGTTTAGTGCAATTTCCAGCGAGTTTCATTGTTGTATCATACAATTGTCTCATGTGTGTTTCTCTGTGTGTAAGAAGTTTCATCGGCTTCATGACTTGTCC
>NW_017386368.1:7297-13256 GCF_000237925.1 Schistosoma mansoni
TAATGTGCGCTTGAGTGTCCTGATGAGCAAGCAGGGTTGCTTTAGCGATGTGTTCCTTAACTGTGGAGAATGCTTTACGGGCTATGTCGTCTAAACTAATTGATTTTGCATTTCCACGAAGCTGATCGGTTAACGGTTTTATTAGGGATGCGCATTTAGGTATGAACCGTCTATAGAAACTTACGAGTCCGTTAAAAGTTCGTAACTGCTTGATCGTGGTCGGTACTGGGTAATCCAGAATGGCCGCCACTTTGCTCCCAAGTGGTCGGATGCCTTGGGCATCAATAGTGTGTCCTAAGAAGTCTAAGGAGTTGGTACCGATTTGGCATTTCTGAATGTTTACAGTAATGCCATGCCTTTGGAGTCGATCGAAAACAATGTCCAAATGTTTGAGATGTGATTCTCTGTCCGGACTTGCTATTAGACAGTCATCAACATACTCATGTACGAAGTTGAGACCTCGGAAGATGTCATCTGTTAACCTTTGGAAGATTTGAGCCGCATTTCTTAAACCAAAAGGCATTCGTAGAAATTCGTAAAGACCGAAGGGAGTGATGATGGCGGTTTTAGGAATGTTGTCAGGTGCCATCGGTATTTGGTTATAAGCTTTAACCAAATCGATTTTCGAAAAGACAGTTGTGCCTTTCAAGGTAGCTGTCAAATCGTGAATATGAGGTAGCGGGTAACGATCAGGAATGGTTTTAGCATTCAGACGCAGATAATCACCAGTTAGCCGCCAATCATTGCTGTCCTTTTTAGGGACCATGTGCAATGGGGATGCTCATGGACTATTTGATGGTCGAATTATCCCCAAATGTATTATATGATCGAATTCGTTTTTGGCTAACCTAAGCTTTTCGGGAGCGAGTCGACGGTCTTTCGAGAATACAGATGGTCCTGTAGTCGAGATGTGATGTGTAATATTGCTGGTTACACAAGACAATTTCGATTGCGACTGGTATATCTCGTGGTATTTGTCGAGTACTGATTGGTACAAGGGGTCTATGGTGCGCTTAATCGTGACTGGGGATAACCTGCAACCGGAACAAGGAGTTACGCAAAGAGATAACTCAGTGTTTACGTCTATTAACCTTCGTGAGTGTGTGTCGATGAGTAGATTGTGATATTGTAACAGGTCTATACCAATGATTGGCATAGAGACATCTGCAACAACGAAAATCCAGTGTATGGGTTTGCGTAAACCCACGTTAAGGTAGACGTACCTTTTAGATCGGTTTTCCGTTTGCCGCCTGTAAACTTAAAACAGACTGGCGAAGTCTGTCGTTGGAATTCGCTGGAAGAACGCTAACTTCTGCGCCAGTGTCGACGAGGTAGCGAACTTTCGTTGTCACATCTGTGACGTATAACAGACGGCTGTGTTCGCCGGCTGCGATTGCCGTTAACGCGTGCCGGCTTGGAAGTTTCCCGAAACCATATTCGTGTCAGTCGCCTTAGACTTCGGGCAATTGCAGGGCTTCCTGCATTTACTAGAGGATTTACCGTACTGGTTGTGAAACCAGCACCAGTCGGGGTTTTCTGTCTCTCGACCGCGAGAGACAGATCTCTTACGTGAAACGCTCCTACGTTAAAATTTTGACCGACTACGGTCATTACGAAACCTAAAATAGCGTGTCAGTGTATGACATATTTCGGTAATGTCATTCGGGGTCGTTTGAGGTCTTTCTATGACGGAAAAGACCTCGGCCTTAGAAGATTTAGTGATTTCTAAGATTCGGTTGGCAGATGCAGCCAGCTCATCTATGGCGTTTTTCGGAAATGAGGCGAGCACTGCCTGCACCTGATGAGGAAGTTTAGACATGAAAAGTTGTCTTAATAGGTTATCATCGAAAGTTCGTTGGAAATAACCTCTCTCATTTTTAGCAACATGTCTTTCGCAGAATCATGTTGCAAGTCCTCCTTATATACAACCTATCTTTTATATACTACCACCACTAAATTAACTATATCTATGAATACGTTGTTCATCTTGTTGTGCTAACAAGGTATGGCAACTTATACCGACGCATAAATGTGCCTGATTCTACGCTGAAGCTGACTGACAGACTGACGATGAACAGTATATGTTCAAGCAAAAAAGAACGCCTGCTTCATTCATCCTCTCAAAACTGTTCACACTGAGTACAGTCACTTGACGATTCAGTTACCAATACGTGTTTCAATATCACATATAATCACCACAACTACTATTTGGCATCTTTCAATCTAATATACGTTGCCACATAAGAAACTATTTTTCTAAAAGTAAAAATAATGATAAGAATAGTTTCTATGATGTGATAGTGTGATCTGTCTGTTAACCTTGACCGTTGTTTTTGTTGTTGTTCAACTATCATTCATTTTAATTCCGCGTTGTTTATCATCAGATTTCATCTATGATATGATATTTTCTATTGTATAATGAGCATGATATGAGCTGTCATTATAATGAGGAATGCCACTATCTACTAATACATTCATATGACTGTTAATCATTGACACATACATCGATGGTGCGAGATTCTAAAGTCCTAGCTAAGGAAGCCTGTTATTCTATTTGTCACAATGTTCGGACGTTAAAAGTTTCTACATGCAGTTTAGGGCATCGTTTCAGGAGACTAGGAATAACATTCCGTGAACTTGAATCGTTTGCCCTAGCGTTGCGAGGTGATAAAAAGACGTGAGAAGGGTTAGTCGTGGAGACGCGTTATCAGGAGATATAGGAAGGATTTGAAAGTGACCAACTTGGTCTCGTGTGCCGTTACGGGTATGAGGGCTAATACTACTTCCCCGCTGCCCACACCGTGGAAGGGTATTTCTTGAGGGACTTGAAAAGGAAGTTGGATTAGTGCTGGTCTTAACGACCTGGGAGCGTGACCGCAGTGCCCAAGGGACAACTGCTTGAGGCCGGTCACGCACGGCCTTTTTGTGGGGGATTTTTGACGTGTAAGCTCCGTTCTTCAAAAAACCTTACCGCCGGAAACGGAAATCCGTGGGACAAGGCGAGGTGTGCATTTTTAGTATCGACCTTTTCTAACCCCAAACCTCCTTGTGGGAAAGCAGCATCGCTGTCATGCTGGTTGTCTGAAGGAAACACTTAACTGCTGTCACACCTCTGTACAGCCGGTAGTACGACTTCGCTTTCGGACCTTGGGATTGCTGCTTTTAGTCTTACCGCTCTTCAACCGACCTGTCTGGCATGGTAGGACCTCGAGGAACGATTGTTCCAGCCAGAATAGCTCGATTGCTTCATCACGATAGGCAAGCCCAATCACCACGTCAAGGTAGCAGCAACGGTCGGGGTCGACTTAGAATACGCAGATGACATAGTCCTGTTTGGCGAAGAGGCTGACAAAATGCAGTCTTCTGTTAGAACTGAGTATTAATGCCAGGGTGTCCGGGATGCGTTGGTTGGAGACTCTAGGTGACATGGCTCAGAATCCATCACAATGGTACAGGTGTATACACTCTCCAACTTCCCTTAAACCTTAAAAATAAAATTGCTTCATATCGTCCTTCCTTCCTATACTATATCCTTATATACAACCTATCTTTCATATATTACCATCACTAAATTAACTATATCCATGAATATGTTGTTCATCTTGTTGTGCTAACGAGGTATGGCAACTTATACCGATGTATAAATGTGCCTGATTCTACGCTGAAGCTGACTGACAGACTGACGATGAACAGTATATGTTCAATCAAAAAAGAACGCCTGTTTCATTCATCCTCTCAAAGCTACCCACATTCAGTAAAGTTACTTGACGATTAAGTTACCAATATGTGTTTCAATATCACATATAATCACCACAACTACTATTTGGCTTCTTTCCATCTATTATACGTATTCACATACGAAATATTTTACTAAAAGTAACAATAATGATAAGAATAGTATCTATTATGTGATAGTGTGATCTGTCCGTTGACCTCGGTCGTTGTTTTTGTTGTTCTAATATCAATCATTTTACTTCCTTGTTGTTTATCATCAGATTTTAACTAATTAATCAAACTATATTATATATTGGTAAGCAGAGATGGATAGTGGCTAGCAGTGGAATCCAGGACGCGCGTTTCGTCCTATTTGGGACTCGTCAGCTGGATGTACCTACATCTCAGAGTTGATGTTCACTCTGGGACATATGATGTATATGATATATTCTTTTGTATAATAAGCATGATATGAGCTGTCATTATAATGAGGAATGCCGCTCTCTACTAATACATTCATATGACTGTTAATCATTGACACATACAAAATGAAAAAATGAATGAAATTTTCATTTGACATATGGTGACTACTTTTCTTAATACAAAATGAAGTGAAAACAGATAGTTCGTTCATCACATTATAGAAGGTCTTTATTCAGCTATGAAATTCATCTACAATGTTGATTCAATTTAGTCCAGTAATACTGGTCGAATAGAATTATCTTGATTTCAAGTCTTCAGTTTATCAATCTATGAAACTATCATTAACAATCACGATACTTTCAGACTCTATTAAATAATACGCCCCATAATTATTGACTATGAGACCGTGATCATTCATCTTGATAACAATGTCCACATCCCATTCTGTGTCACGTTCTATATCAATCACTGTGATAGATGAACATAACGTTACTCAATATTCTTGACACATACATTTGACTGTTATTCAGATAAATAATAATAATTACACAATTCACACCAGTTTACAGGCATGATCAATTTGATCTATATAGCAACATTAGATGTAGAGAACAAACATGAGACACAGGAGATTGTTTTCAGTTTACTAGTTCAGTAATTGTTTATGTAGTTTATTTATGTAACATGAATCACGGTAATCCAATACAGGGAACTTGTTATTTTTTACTTAAGTGGATAGACTGATGATTTATGAACGGTGTTATTTAAGGTTATTCTCAAGGCCACGACGAATGATTGATAATTATCTACAACTAGAGAAAGTCAAATGAAAACAGAGAGCACGAAACAACAAAACAATGATTACCAAAATATGTCTATCAGGTTTACCACTGTTCATGTTAGATATTATTCAAATAAGTTAAGATTGCTAGGGCCAGGGTTAGTGTAAATTGACAGCAAGTAAGTGGTTAAACATTTAAAGTTCTTATAGTCACACTTGTGGAGTAAGATACACTTACAGGCACTAGAATATTCAATGCATTTTCAGAGGTGCAGTATGCATCACTGGAGCGAACAAATAATGATAGAGACTTTATCTTATGGATAGTATATGGGAAAATATCCTAGAGTCTAGAAAATTTACAGGCAAAGTAAGTCCACTCCCACTATTATCTACTTCAAAAGAAGTTGCAGAGCATGGGGTATAGGTTATAAACGAATTCTTATTATTTGGAGAAATAGGGCTTTTCCAGGCTCATTTGTCAGTCGGACCATTTTACTTTAACATTTAATTTGAACGTTATTAATAAATAATGAACTGAGATTCAACGACATTTATTCGCACATTACAAAAATACAGCCTAATTGTAACGCAAAGTTCAAACGTACCGCTTGGATATCAGATCTGAGCTACCCGATAATGAAGTAAAATACCAGCTTCACATCACTCTCTGATTTCAACCACTACGAAGTCCGTAATAGTGCGGTTGTTGAAGTGATGGAATAACGATGAAAATCCTTCATGGAATTGATGATCGCAACGTGAGAACGCGAATCACTTTCTGACAATATAATCCAATCTCGAGAAAAAGCAACGCAATTCGTCTCTATCCGAACCATCATCCAAAATAGAATCTTAGTTGTGGATTTATTACACCATTATTTTACCTAAACGTACATTATTACATTATCATTATGAAATGTGATGACCATATTCATAATACATAACTCTATTTAACAAAATATCGTTATAAATGTGCAATTGAATAAGTCTGTTTTAAATCCGGAGTCATAGTGGAATCAGACACATTCGTTCTTGAGG
>NW_017386367.1:0-12919 GCF_000237925.1 Schistosoma mansoni
TCTGACCCCAGGCTTCTCGGTCCTTACGCTAGCTTTGCCCGATTTCATTACGTAACAGCCTTCGTTTGTGGTCAAACTCACGGTCACCCGGAGTAGACCGACGGGCTTCCATCAGTTGTAAGGAGCCAGAAGAAACTCAGTGCTTATAAGCGGGACGTTTCGCGAAGCTGCAAGCGGCTTTACTCGCCATTTTCATGGCGTCATGAAGATGCAACCAATGCTCATCTATACTTTTCGGTGGTGTGGTAGCTAGCCTAGAAGCTAGCTCCGCTCGATACTTACTTGCAACAGAAGTTGCAGCCAGTTTACTAACATCGATCTGTTGGTGGTGGTCAATCCTTCGGCCACTGAAAAGTAAGGTGAGATTGGCGCAGACCAGGGCATGATCAGACTCCAGATAGGTACTCCAAAAGGAGCGGCAGTCTTGTACACAACCACGCCAGCGGTAGCTGATCGCGATGTGATCAATCTGAGTCCAGGCTTGAGATGCAGAGGGAGAACGCCAGGTGGCACACTGGCGATGACTGTGCCGGAAGTTAGTGCTAGCCACGAACAGATTGTGGTCTGTGCACAGTTGCAGCAAACGGTCCCCGTTATCTGTCCTGCGACCAACAAGTCCCCATCGGCCACCTAAACGACTCTCTTCTGTGCCTAGACGCCCGACCTGTGCATTCAAGTCTCCGGCTAATACTACAATATCTATCGAACGCGCTCTCTGGAGAAGAACTGTTAACTGGTGGTAGAACTCATCCTTGATTGCATTCGGGCTGCAATCTGTCGGGGCATAGGCGGAGATGACGAAAAGACACCGTTTCTCATGCCGGTTTCTTCTCATTTTGATGGAACTTTCTAATCTAACAGCACATAACCGACTGTTAATGGGGATCCAATCGATTAGTGCTGTCTCAGCTCTAGCGCTTAGTGCAACACCAACGCCAGCAAGACCGGACGAAGATGCCACAGAGTCCCCGGATAAGCGTGTTTATTAACAGTTGTCTACTCAAGATACTTCGGATCCGATGGCCAGACACTGTCAGCATCAAGTTACGGTGGGAGACAACAACCCAGATTCCAGCGGAGGAAGAAATCAGGAAAAGCGCTGGAAGTGGATTGGGCACACTTTGAGGAAATCACTCAATTGCGTCACGAGACAAGCCCCCACATGGAATCCTGAAGTCCGAAAGAGAAGAGGGAAACCAAAGAACACATTACGCCGAGAAATGGAGACAGACATGAGAAGAATGAAAAAATTGGATAGAACTAGAAAGGAAGGCCCAGGACAGAGTGGGTTGGAGAATGCTGGTCGGCGGCCTATGCTCCATTGGGAGTAACAGGCGTAAGTAAGTAAGTAAGTAAGGGTCATCGAACAGAGAGTTCCTAGCTTTTGGAATTTATTTCTGCATATTTTGAATAGTTTTGGCTGAGATTGTTACTAATCGCCGAAAAGAGCTCTTAAAAACACCCTTATTACACCGTACGCACATAAAAACTGCAGATCTAACTTTCCACTTAGTAGCGGACAGTGGTAATAAATACTCATTTTTATTAAGCACCGCAAAGCTTGGGAGTTATATATAGTTTCATTTGCGGATGATCATACTTGCCACTTACAGACGAGGTAAGTGGTTTTAACGCGAAGTCAGTCAATATTGTTGAGAGTTATGGTGAAAATTTCTGCAAATAAATAGCTCTTGACACGCAAATCTGGAAACACCTCGTAAACTAAAATATGAACTTCGAAAGCTGTCTTGTTCAGTGAAAAGTTTTGATAACAATTTCTATTTTCCCAAGGCTGATGATTAAATGAAACACTTAGGTAATAGTGACCATACAGTTCTAGTCTAGGTGTTGCACATGGTTGTCAACAACGACATGCCAACTAAAGCCAGATGAATCGTTTAGAAAGCAAAGATGGGAAAAATTGCAGTTCGAAACCTTAAAACGGTTTGCACATATTATGTATGTAGTCTAGAATTTAGGGGTAGTCAACAAATGTTTCAATGTGAATTATTTTGATAATTGCCACCAAGTTACACTGCAGCGGTAAATAAATCCCCAAAATCAATAGCTTTGTAAGTGTTCGACATTGGGTGCTGACCACACTATTTTCAATGAACTCACCCAGCTGAAGGCGCTCGGTCATGCATCCACGCCAGATCACGAGTGCGAACGGCGTGCTCAACATCTCCTGCGGTCACTAGCCAGTTTAGATCAGCCACTTCTCGATATATTGATAATCTGTCGAATATATCTTCCAACCTCCTCGCTTCTGACTTTTGATTTCACTGGGTTGGTGCGATTCAATTAAAGGTGTTACTGGTGAAGTGTTGTCAAACTACAATACCTGTAGCATCTTCAATACAAACGGTGAGTAAGATTGAGTTACCTGTTGTAGAGCTCTTAGCCATGTCGATGCTGAGGTTTTTTCGCACACGTCGTTCGTATGAGTTGTTGATGTTAAAAAAGTTCAGACAGTTGCAACTAAGTTGGTTCACAGCGTCACAGAGCTGGCATAACTAAGTCAACTTCCTTTGTCATACTGAAGGACTAGATGTGACTAGATAACAGCTTTTTAACTACTTAATTATGAATCCGCTTTCGATATACCCCCATTTACCCTATCTTTCAAAACAGGGAATTTATAAGAACACTTTAGAGAAGTTCGCAAGCGCAGAATAAATGACTTGTCAGATAATTTTCGACTTTCTCATCGAACAATCAATGAGTGGAACTCGTCATACTAATGATTCAATAAATGTTCACCTACCAACACTAAGAAAGGAAAGTTTGAGATAGACCACCGTTGTCAATATCGTGGTTTAAAACTGATGGCCTATATCAACTTCATGTTCACCCGAGATCATGCCAGTAATCAAATGTTGACCGATACGCATGTTCGATAGTTTCTGTAAACGGGAGGATGTATTGGAGATCAATGTACCAACGGAGGACAACTGTGTAATATATATTCAATGTACGTTTCATGATCTCCATATTTGAATGTAATTGTATGCACTTCTATTAGTCACTTATCTTTATATACATCATTAAATCAACGAAGTGCTTGCATACGCGTACTGTTGTTGTCATGGTACACGTCAACTAACACACCCGGCCTATCAATCTACTTTACAAGAAGCCGCTGCACATGTATACGGGGAGCAAAATCGGTCTGTCTCCATATTGTTATAGTCATGGTGACGTTTGAAAGAAATATCGTTTACGCGGAACAGTTTAATTACATATCATAACACGTAAATAAGAACAACAGGAACAAACAAGCTTATAAACGGAAAAACAATGTGACGTAGTATTAAATGGCAATTATGGTTGGCTGAGGAAATCACTAGTGACAATCTCAGTATCCAGTATGTGATCGCGTAAGTGTACATGGAACGAGGAAGTGGTATTCTGCTGTTCTTGAACCAATGAAACGGATTTCTTATTTATTTGGGTCCCGCCAATAACAACTAGCGACCTTCTGTTCAGTTCACCAGCATCACCTAATCTGTCGGCGATTTAATATCCGGATAACATCGAATCTCTTTTCCGTCCGTGTCCATGCAAGTTAAATCGGACGACCACGGCCTAATTTATCAGTTACCACTGACTGAAACAACGAACACCTGCAAAATAAAAGTTATCAAACTGTATCCTTGCTTCTTAATGTTGGTATCGTAAGTGGAATCCACTCGGACAATTTCTGGAGTTTTTTTGTGTAATGCGATCTGATGGTAGAAACTTAAGCACATTCTAGTTACAAGTCCATCCTCAGAAGAAAATCCTTTCAGTTCACCTTTCGTCTTAAAAGACTAAAGACTTTATTCGAGTACCACAGCCTGATAGCATAGGAGTACTCACTTACCTGTAGACATTTGAACTTGCATCTTCAAATCAGTTATAGTGCCTTCATGGCTAGTCCGTTCTTTGAAACATTCTGCTACTTCATCTAGGAATCATGTTTGGATCACAACTGGCTTGAGATTTCCCTAATTCTCTAAAGCCAATCGCCTCGTTCACGGAACACAAATAACATACAAACTTTTCCACTGTTTATTATGTATCATCCGGCATGATCTTATCACATTCCTATTCAGTTGTAGAACCATGAGGAACATTGAAAAACGATTCGGAAACTTGGGCTTGAAATGTCACCTTAGATTTGTATTCCGCACTATCTACTAAGTATTCAAAAAACCTTATGGTTCACGTTTTCAGTCGAACCTACACTTGAATCTAGTGTCACTTAACGAGCAACTCCCTATTTGTATGTAGTGCGTGTGAGTAGTCTAAAACACGTAAGAACACCTGTATCTTGTGGATGATGGCTTTTGTAGTTTTCTACATCTCCGCCCCATACAGTAGAACTGTCTTGACATTTGTATTGAAAATTCTGATCTTGGTGTTGGTTGACAGACAGTTGTTTTGAGTTCCAGATGTTCTTCATTTGTAAATATACTGCTCTTGATTTGCCGACCCGCGCCCTCATACCTGCATCAGATCCACCGTGTTCATCGATGATATGTAAAGGTGTTTATATCTTCCCCCTTCTCCTACCATTCTCATTATTTTGTGTGGCGCATATGTATCCGGTGCCCTTTGTGACAATATATATGTGATTAAATAATAACAATAATAATCTGCATCAGATCCATCGTGTTCATCGATGATATGTAAAGGTGTTTATATCCTCCAAAGCTTCTCCGTCAAATGTGATTCGATTGGTGCATGCTGTATTGTATCGGAGAGTCTTGCTTTTCCATTTATTTATATTGAGACCTACTGATGCTGAGACTGCTGCTACACTGGTCGTCTTCTCCTACATTTGTTGTTGCGTGTGTGATAGAAGAGCCAGATCATCTGCGAAGTCTGAGTCGTTCAGCTGCATCCTAGCTGTTCATTGTATACCGTGCTTCCCCCAAGATGTTCACGTCTTCATGATCCAGTCGGTCACCAGGAGGAAGAGAATGGATGAGAGTAAGCAACCTTGCCTAACACCGGTCTTTACCTCAAATGAGTCGGTGAGTTGTCCTCCGTGAATGAATTGGCAGTTTAGTCCATCATAGGAGTTCCGTATGATGAGTTTCTTCGTTGTATTATACAATTGTCTCATGTTTCCTTCTCTTGCAGCCTTTTCCGCTGTCATTGCTAAATCTTCCACATATTTAAGTTTTTCTCAGGCACGTTGTAGTGTCGAAGAAGCCTCCATAGTGTTGTCCTGTCCACGCTATCAAATGCCTTCTCGTAGTCAATGAATTTGACGTAGAGTGATGAATTCCATTCCTCCATCCTGTTTAACAATACTCTGTTGAAGACTTTTCCTGGTATTGAGAGAAGAGTGATGCCTCTGTTGTTATCACACTTTCTTAGATCGTCTTTCTTTGGTATTTTGATCAGAATTCCTTCTTTCCAGTCTGTTGGTACTTGTTCTTCATACCAAATCTTACTGAAGAGAATGTGGAGAATCTTTGCAGTTGCTGCTTTCAGTGTCTCTGCTGGAATGTTGTCTGGTCTCACTGCCTTGCCGTTCTTGATTTGTCTGATGGCTATGCTGAACTCTCCGATTGTTGGTGGGCCAACGTCGATTGGGTAGTCCGTGGGTGCTGCTTCGATGTTGGTTGGGTTCAGTGGAGCTGGTCGATTCAAGAGTTCTCTGAAGTGTTCTACCCACTGTTCCGTTATTCTTCAGTGTTGGTAATAACCTCGCCTTCCTTGTTTTTTACTGGTCGTTCTGGTTTGTGGTAATTTCCAGAGAGTTTCTTTGTTGTATCATACAATTGTCTCATGTTTCCTTCTCTTGCAGCCTTTTCCGCTGTCATTGCTAAATCTTCCACATATTTAAGTTTTTCGGCTCTGGTGCTCCTCTTCACTTGCTTGTTTGCTCCTGTATATTCGGCCTGTGCCTTGGCGTTTTCTGCTCTTGTTCGGCTGGTATTGATCGCTGCCTTTTTGTTCCTTCTTTCTTCAATCTTATCCAGTGTACCAACGGTGATCCATTCCTTTTGATGGTGCTTCTTGTGGCCCAGAACCTCCTGACATGTTGAAACGACTGCCTCTTTTATCCCTTTCCAGCGAAGTTTGCATTGGTAAAGTTGAAGCGTATTTTCGGCCAGTTCGACGGAAGAACTTTCCGAATATAATATTCAACAGTTTTATTCATCCCAATTTATAGTAAGGAAACATAGTATTTCTTCACTTGCTCTAAAAGAGCGAGGATATATTGGAATATATCCAACAGCGAGCCGCGAAATCAGTTTGAAGTCTCAAATTTGCAGTTCAAATAACTGAAATTTAACTCGTTATATTATAGGCTTTTTAGATGTGTCCTTCTAGTGACTTCTAGCATCTTAAACACTTCAGGGTATTACGTAAACACCTACTCAAGCTTAGTCTCAACACAAACCTTAGTAGTAATACCCAGAAACTAGGGGCGCAACACAGAAGAACGGACTGTGAACACATCTTTTACTCCTTAAGAGTAGTCAAGTGTTGGAACTCGCTTTCGGCTTAGCTAACCCATGCGGCTTCGCGTAGGTCCTTTGAGAGAAAACTTGACATATTCTTAGAAAATGAGGGCAGTGTTTCAATATGATTTACTATTTCTTTTTCCTCTTTCGTTGTTGGTGTATCTAGGTCCTTACCTAGAGACGTCGGTGACCCACTGCTACTAGATACGGGAGTCCGTTAAGCAAAAGCTACTTGTATTCCGTCCAAAACCACTTGAATCATCTCTGTTATTTAGGACGTCCGAGTCGTGGACAGGAAAGCATAGTGACGTTTGAAAGTCGACTAATTTTCTTCCGTCACCGGACAGTATACTACCCACTATATTTTGTCTAGTAGTGAAGTGATTTTAGGATATACTCAACTTCTCCGAAGCCTCTTGTCGACTATGTCATTAATTTATGTTCTATCCCTTTTTCTTTCCACTGGGCTCTCCAGATTCTGGCCCAAAATCTCTTAAAACGGTGAGACCACAATTTATGCATGACCTATGTATGACGCTAGACTGACCTTGAGAGTGTCCACCTAACAACCACGACCAAATGAGGGTTATAAACCTGTGTGAGGAATCAGAATTATGATTTGCAGTTGGTGATTAAGATTGGAAATTAGATTTCATGTTTTCATTACGAACTGACATCAACTACAATGCTAAAACTCCATTTATTCAGATGGATGAGTGAATTTCGCGCCGAAATCCGAGACCTATTGTCTTATACGTGATTGGTTCATCCGTAAACTATAGTCTCGCCGTAATTTTCAGTTTGCTACAGTATTATTGTATGGATGGGTAAGTTGTCTGGAAGACCATTGCTTACTTTTCACGTCTCCTGACTAGCATAAGACATGATTATCTGCTCACAATTTCTTACCTAGAGTGTTTATCGTCAGTCTTCATTGAGGTTTTTATTCATGGAAGTAGATCTGATTCAGACCAGTGCTTCTAAAACTATGTTTGTGTAACAAAGTTTTCGTCACAAGACTCTTGAAAATATCATCAGAACAGATTATTAACATGATATATATTGTTAACTTCTGGATATGCGTACTATTGTTGGTTGCTATAATTTTAATCAGTGTTTCATGAAGTGTGGATTGTGATATCTCACAATCATTTATAAATGATTAGCAATATCGGAGTAAAAATTCGCTATCTTATTACGTAGAATCTTGTAAACGGTTATTGTGATATTATATATGTTAGCATACATAACAATCGTTCATGCTTCACTAACTTATTGCGAGAAAGGATTGGACAACAGCCCTAGATAACGGTCTGTCTGTCGATGTGATATACATAGAATTTGGCAAAGCGTTTGACAAGGTTTCACACTTAGGTCTTATGCAGAAGCTCTTACGCTTCGGAATAACAATTACTTAACACGAATGGATAGGAAACCTCTTATGTGACCACAGACGGAGAGTGAGGGTCAGTGGAATGCTGTCCGATTGGAAAACGGTCAAAAGTGGTGTACCCCAAGGCACCATCTTAGGGTCCCTACGTTAGTGAATTACTGCTATTGCTTAAGTCGTCGACATTATTGTTTGCGGATGATGTCAAAATCTGTAGAACAATAAGTGAGGCTGATCATTTTGATCTACATGCTGACGAACGCGTTAGATTGGCTTGATGTTGTGGCTTCGAAGTTAATTATAGAATTGGTGTGTTAATCTACATCGGACGCTGTAATTATTATCATACTTTTTATGGTACATCTCTTCCACATGTTCAAGAATATAAAGACTTGGGAGTAATAATAAGTCACTACTTGAAAAGAACTACGCATTGCACGCAGCTTCTGCCAAAGGTTGTCGTGCGTTATGGTCACATCGCTGAGCATTCAAATGCGTTGACGAGATGTTCCGAATATTATATCCCACCTGTGCAAGATCACACTTAGAGTATTGTATCCAAGCAGCTAACCCATGTCTGATCGAGGATACTAACTCACTTGAACGTGTTCAGTGTGTGGAAACGAAATAAGGGAATAGTTTTTCTAAACGTGGCATCAGAGCTTGAAGTCACTAACTTCTAGTCTGAGCCATGTTGGTAGATTCAGACTACTCGGTTGGGGTCTGCGTGACTATCGTAACCAATGGTTGGATATTCTGAATGACATGGCTCAGAATCGAACACAACGGCGCAGGTGTATACACTCTTTATCTTCCCTTAATTTCTTGAGATTAAAATTGCTTCATATCTGTCTTTCTTCCTGTACTATATCCTTATATACAACCTTTCTCTTATATATTACCACCACTAAATTAACTACTTCTATGAATCCGGTGTTCATCTTGTTGTGCTAACGAGGTATGGCAACTTGGACCGATGCATATGTGTGCCTGGTCCTACGTTGTAGCTGACTGACTGACTGAAACCCCCTTACGATAAGCCTTTAAAACGCCTAAACCTTTTCCCCTTGTCGTATCTTAGGACGCTAGGTGACCTTATACTGGCATTTCGTGTCTTTAATTACGATTTGGGTGTCAGTATGTCCTATCTTTTTGCTCCCTCCAGCACTAATAATCTCCGAGGTCATAGCAAGAAAGTCCACAAACCGTGATCTAATAAACTTAACGTGGGGTTCCGTTTTTCTCATCGAGTAGTAAATGACTGGAACGCCTTACCCGAAAAAGCGGTATCAGCCCCATCAGTGAAGCTGGACCTTCTCTGGAAGACAATCTGTCAGGATTAACACAGTTTCACCAACCTATTGTCCTTATTACTGAAGACTGACTAAACTTAGTATATTCAGATTTCTTGTGTTCACGTTATACGCTCCAAATCAGTAAAGGAACAGTAGTGAGATGAATCGCGATCAATATTCGTACTCATGAATACCAGTTCATGTCATAGTACATAGACCTGAAGCGTTAGGTTTTATGGTACTTTAGTTTGAGTCTAAATAAAATGGAATCACTTATATTAAGTCAACCCATATACAGCTTCATTTTCAATTTATTTAATCATTTTAGTGGTGCCATCCATAAAACTTTTCGAGAGTGAAGTCGAAGTTATCGACTAAATTACGGTCAGCGGTGGAATCCAGGATGTGTCCCGTCCTATTTGTGGCTCGTTAGCTGGATGAACCTGTACACCAATGGTTTCACCATTGAGACTGGAACATTCATTCAGTGGTAGTGTACAATCACTTCTCTGCTTTTCCATTGCAACCGTGAGTCTAGGCAGGGATACTCAATCTCACCATAGGTCTCCAACTGTTTTAGAACAAGACTGCGATTAGGTAGTTACCCAAACTCACTACTCCTCTCCAAGTTTATAGTCAATGACATTCATGAAACAGCTCTGATTGGAGTAGACAGTGGCAGTTTGCATCTGTTGCCGCATATTGTCTTACTATGCAATAGAAATCGTGCTACGTAATCTACACTTAATCGGTAGTCATTGTCCGTGGGTATTCTATGCACTATGCATATTCAAAGTGCAAGGTACTTCTGCCAGTCAGACAGGAGCCTGTGCTCTCAATCACTCTTAATGCTGATTCGTTAGAATCAGTTGAAATGTTCGTGTATCTAGGTAGTTATCTGAGTGATGGTGGTAACGTGAATGAATAGACTAATATACGTATAATAAAAGTCAGAACGGGACATATCAATCTAGACTATCTTTGGCGCTGTCGTGATGTTAATCTGGCTGTGAAAGGTAGTGTACAATACGTTGGTTAGAGGATCCCTACTCAATTCCAGTGAAGCCCGTCCTTCGAGTTGGGAATCTCTGGTGACTCTTTATATCTGATCATTGTTGTCCCTGAAGGATTGTTGACGTCCAGTGACAACACCATGTTAATCAATGGTGAGGTTGAGCAATGTGTGTTGGGACACATTTACGATAATTGAAATAATTTTATCATTTTGAAAGACTTGTTTTGGCGACTTGGACGTGTATTATGAATATCGTCCCAGTGAGTTGCACATCATCCATTAATTGCCAACACAAGGACTGTGTAGAAAAGGAGGAGAAGTGGTCAGTTTACGATATAGTGCCGGAGTATGAAATGAAGTTGCGTAGGATTGTCGTTGGGGTCCTAGAGACGATGCAACTCAGTGGCTTGAGATGTTATCACAGAAGGCTCACAACAGAAATTACTGAAGATCCTGCAGTAGTTTTGTGAATTTCTGAAAAAGGAAATTTCGCTGTTATAAATCTTTGTTTTGTATTGTTAACTTAAGTGTCTGTCCTTTTGTGTTCACGTAGTTTTTCTGGTTGTACAAGTGCTATGTTTATTCCTCCGCATTATTAACTCTTCATTTCGTACTATTTTAATGCCCAGTTGTACGAAATTTTATGTGAATTCAGTAAACAATGTAAATAAAGCATTTCCCTCCACCTTCAAATAATCAAATTAAGTGAAAAGCTAAAATGATGGATATGATCATGAAATAAAGGGGGGAGTTAAAGATATTTTATCGAATGGTCCTAGGTCTGTAATAGTCACTTTGAACGATTAGTCTTTATCTTTTGCCATGTTTCATTTCTGTTTCATACATTCCTTGTTAAAGGTCAAATGAATTCACCAAGTAGGAACTGCATTTGAGATAATCTGTTTCCAGTCTGTAACCCAGTAGTTATTTCTTTTAAAGGTATTATCCTCACTTTGTTTTACATTAGTGTGCTAATATTTACTGTTACTAACAAATTTCACATTATTCTGCTTAATTTGTCTTTTGACTACTTTGCGTATATGTGTATTGGGTTTGTACTCAATTTTCCTGGTATATTTTCCTACTTAGCCCCACTATGTGACTTGTACGTTAAGGGATTAAATTGGATTTCAATAGTATGCCTATTAAACGATCATCTGGACGTTTAGGACCTATTGGTGGTGGTGTTAATAACAATACACGAAGGTAAGAGTACCAATATAAATTCCTGTTGTCCCTTTCCCGATGTATCTTATTATAGAGCATGTGAGCAGGTGGTATCATCAGTACCATTAGTGAAGCACTGTACATTTCCTGTTGTGCCAAAATTATCCCGTACATCATTTCTTTTTCTCAGTTTAATGCTGTGCTTAACATCTACATTAACTCAGCATATGAATCTGTATAGAACTGTGTGGTGGTTGCCAAATTCGTCAATCGAATACCCTGTAGTAAGTTAAAAATGCATAAATAAACTTGGAGGTGTGAAAGTTCCCATTCAGATTTTCAGTAAAATAACGAATATAGTAATGAAATATTTATTTTCTATTAGTTTGTCATCATGGCTCTACACTAATATATAAGTTTAACAATAAAATATATCGGTCAGTTGATGGTGTTAGATAATATTACAAATTCAATTGTTTATGAAAATAGTTGCAAATGATTAGAAAAACAATTGTAGGATGGGGTGAATAGTTGACAAATATTCAAGGGCATTAATAAGTCAATGAATGAATTAGGATATGGGGTTTAAGTAATAATGACAGTAAAATTGATAGGATCCTCGATAAGAAGTCCAACTTAGGTATAAAAAAAAAACGTGGTAAAGAATTTGAATGTTCAGTTTTAGGGTTGATAACAATAGGCTTGCTCTTCTTTTTTTTTGTTCTCTGTCGATACCTATACAAACTTTTGAGTACAAAGGTTGGTTTTCTGGATGTGGATTGCGATAACTTCAGGGACTATACAAAAGACGAACCTGTAATCCATGTGGTAAATTTAATGGAATAAAGTGGATAACTTGAAAAAGTTTATTCACGTCAACGTTACGTGCTGTGTCGACTGAGTGAGCGAAGTTGTAACACTTATTTTATCTATTTATTTGAACCCATAAATATTGGTACAAAGGGGCACCGAATACATATGTGCCACACGAGTCACTTGATTTTTGTGTAGGATATATTTTCCGGATGCCCAAACCGAAGCCTTTGGTTTTCATAAGGAGCCACACCCGGAGCCTTCGACCTAAAGGTCCGATCCACAAGGCAATAGAACAACGTAAAAAGATGCAGCCTCATGGTAGACGGTGACCAACAACTGGTTCATACGCCATTTGTTCTGCTCAGGATCCTGGAGCCGATGCGCACCATTGATTTGAATAAAGGTTTTCCGACCCCCCAATGTGGATCCTCCATATCAACCAACCCTGTTAAAGTACCGGAAATTCGCTTTTCGTCTTCTCAATTTTGTAAACAACACCGCCACGAGGAGGTAATGAGTAGGACTTCCCTCGAGTAGGAGTAATCACCTTGATCTGTTTGCTCAACCACACTAGATGATTTGTGATACTTTGACGGACTTTGCATATTGTACACCGTCATCATGAATTAACATCATCTGAAAAAAGCGTATTTTCTTAGTTCATAGATATATACACTATCATTTCTGTACGAAACCAGATATTATATCTTAATTTCTAGCGGCGAGTACTTCACGCATCCGTTCCATAGGAGCTCAACATTTACTTCTC
>NW_017386366.1:0-14156 GCF_000237925.1 Schistosoma mansoni
TATACCACAAGTTCATTGAAGCTGGAAGCGTGAAGCACTAAATGTCAGCTCAATGGTATAACAGTAAATAAGTGTTTGTGAAATCCAAAGATCTTCAATTCGATTCACAAAGGGATACGCATTGTTGAGGAATCAATTCAATGTTCCCTGATATTAAATAACACGCCAAATGAGTTCAGTCAGTGATGAATGCAGCCTACATACATACTCTAATGCTTTTCATTGAATTAAACTAAATACTACTTGTAATTTGTTTGTCAATGTTATGTATTTATTTCATCGTTCAGTAACTATTATAATAAACTAATATCAACCCAAGTATCACTGAAATTTAGAAAACTTTGTACATCAGTTTCCGTCACAATCTACTACCTTGTAAAATAGTTTACTTCTACACTATCGCACTCAAGATAAAACCTGATAGCATAGATCTGGCATCCATTCATTGACAGAAGTTCTAAAATATTCCACGGCTTTTTAAACTTTATTCGATTTGTAATATTGAAATTTTAGTTATATATTGTTGCTTACCTTCAAATATATTGATGTTGTCTATCTGAAATTACTTTCAAATAATATCTTTACTGCTTTTAACCAATATACAAACACTTTTTTTAAGGTTACACTACTATCCATTTAATATTTTCATTAAGATTGGATCTGTTAAGTGAACGGACAGAATTCTATTTCATACTTGAAGTGAAAGGTATCAAATGTGATCGTATTATCAATGTTTTTTTATTGAATCATATTTTATTTTACATAAGAAAGTGTGTTTTATTTGGTGCCAAGCAGAATTCTTATAGTGGTTTGTATATTTATCGTATTGTACATTCTTTAGAAAAATGAGAGGAAAATATAATGGAATTTATGTGGTGATGAAATGAACAGACATTTAAGGTTTGGAAATGAATGACAGATAAGCATTGACAAAATATATGTAAGGCCAGTGAAATATCTCTGAGGCCTAGCCAAATCATCTATTAAGTTAAACTGTTTATACATTAGACGGCAGATAGCATAATGTTGATTATTTTCCCAAGGTTAAAGATGACCAACACGGATCAGTCAATCACTCGATATGGACCGGTCCATGAGGCAGCATCATTACTTTTTAGTTCTTTAGTTCATTCTTCTAACAAACATTATTATTTTGGTAAGATTTTGTTTGTTGTACGCACTCACCAAAGTAGGCTTAGTACCTGGGTACCAATACAAGGTAAATCAGGTTGAATATTAATTGCGAGATAAGACTTTGACGCAAACTAGGAGGTCATACTATTACCATCCAACTCGAGTAGATCCACAATCCACATAGCTGATATATATATATTTCAATATAATTTCTGAGGATTCACAAATGGAAAACATGTTGAAGTGGGATATATAACGCTAATCTACCTTTATGTGTCGAGAGTCATTTACTATAATCGAACATTTAGCATTGAATAAGGTAATTATTGTCGTAATAATAACAATATCAAAATATTTCTTTGATTGTACCAAACATACAGAACTGTTTTCCCTTTGCAGGTTCGTTTTTACATTTCGACTTATCAAATGATTAGTTGAAATTTTCATTCATCATGTCATTAACTAAATTTTCATATTACTTCATCGCGTCATTTAATCATGAATGGAATCAGTCCTCAAATGAAAGTCTATAGTTTTATGAACAATACGAGTATTTATAATCTAATTCGAAGTGAATCTTATCGAATTCCAGTATAAAATTTTAAAGCAGATGATTTCACTCGTCTCTAAGAAATGGATGATAAAATTTTAGGTTAGATCGAAAAAAATATAAACTACTGAATTGCAACTAAACGACTGGAAGTTATTGTATAATCTGTGAAACATTAATTCTCTACTTAGTTAGAATATATGGTTTGTTGCTATAAGTAAAGTTTAGGACATGTATTTCTTTTTAGTTATATTTTATCAATTGAGTGTACCTTTATCCCAGTAATAACGTTCACATAGTGTCTCAAATCTAATAGTTCTTCTTCTAAATGCCAAACATGTTATGTCCTGTACACTACATAGTCGAAATAGCCAGTGATCTCTTCATTGTGTAAGATACTTATTTCATCATTGAATGGATAAATTTCAACTTCAAGTTGATTATTGAAATATTCCGTGTTATCATAAAATATCTTTTTAGTTCTTCCGACTTTATTTTTTACAGTATTTATTCAACTAACACGGATTATATATTAAAAACTTTTTTCTTACAGAAAAACTTTACAAATTACTTTATTTAATAATAGTTTTGTTCTTATGTTCAATTATTAAATGAACAAAAGTTAGAGGTTAGAGGTATGAGGACAGTTATCACTTCCTGGTTGGCTACACCATGGAAAGGTTCTTCTAGAGGTACCTGAAAAGGAAATCGGGTTGGAAGTGATCTTAATGACCTGAGGGCGTGACCGCAGTGCCAAAGGGACAACTGCTTGAGGTCGGTCACACAGGACCTTTTTGTGGGTAATTTTTGTGTTAGCTCTGTTCTTCAAAGGACCTTACCGCCGGAGACGGGTATCTGTGGGATAAGGTGAGGTGTACACTTTTACGGTCGATCTTTTCCAACCACATCCATCCTTGTGGGAAGGCAGCATCGTTGTTATGCTGGTTGTCTGAAGGAAACACCTTACTACTGCCACACCTCTGTACAGTCAGCGGCACGACTTCGCCTTCGGACCTTGGGATTGCTGCTTTTAGTCTTACCGCTCTTCAACCGACCTGCCTGGCATCGTAGGACCTTGAGGAACGATTGTTCCAGCCAGTATAGCTCGATTGGTTCATCACGATAGGCAAGCCCAATCACCACGTCAAGGTAGCAGCAACGGTCGAGACAATGGCTAGCAGTGGAATTCAGGACGCGCGTTTCGTCCTGTTTAAGACTCGTCAGCTGGATGTACCTGCATCCCGGAGTTGATGTTCACTCTGGGACTCGAACCCAGTACCTTTCGCTTCAAATACCATTGCGTTATCCACTTAGCTACTGAGTCCTAATGAACAAAAAAAACTCCATATAAATCCGTTTGAAATATGAGACATTTTCTTTTTCTAGAAAGAGTAAAAAGAATATGGAACAAAATAAGATGATTAAAATATTTTTGATAAAAGACATCAGAGTAAATCATTATTACATCTTAAATATAGTAAGAAGAAAGAAAAGAAATAATGAATTAACATATTCTCCTGTTGTTACTAACGTGCGGTAAATTGAAAATGTAGTCTTTTGTCGAGAAGATTCACCTTGGAAGCATGATTAAGGTGACCACATAAAAGTCAATTATTTTTAAAAATTATTTTATTCAGGTTTATTAAAAAGTGAATATAAATTAGTATCACTATTAAAGTATTAAAAATAAAGATACAAAAGATTCTTTCAAGGAGCACAGTAAGATGAATTTCTTATTATGAACTTACTCTTATCAAACAAGAAATGTAATAGATTAATTGTATGGTTGCTAAGTATTTTTCCTTAAATAGTTAATTTATAATTCTTGTATATTTGAAAAATAATTATTGAACTAGTGGTAGCGTTGTTTTCACTATCAAGTTTTCTGTACATTGTTTTGCTATAACTGTGTAGAGTGAGATTTGAAATCTAAAAAGAAAACGTGAGATTTACACAACTGAATGAAGTAGACAAAGACAGATGACAAAATGAAGAATTTAGTTACCTCTCAAATAAGAAGATATCTTCTTAGCTAATTGCATACAATTATAATTGGAAAAATATTTGCCGCGATTTATTGATTGGTCAATGAATAACATATCTAACTGGAATAATGATAATACTGTAATGAATGAGAACACAAGTGGGGAGAATCGGATGTATTTGAACACAAAATCACAGGATCTCTTAGTGAAATCTGAGAACCATACAGTACATACTTCATTTGCAAAATGTCAATCAATTGTCTCAGACTTTATTGTTCCTTCATTTTCACAGCAATCGATCTCTGTTCTCGTTCTCTTTTCTTCTATCTTCTTAACCTTGTGCCTCCAGGCATTTCACTTTCGATTGATGCGACATACTACTTATATCTGTTGAAATCAGTAGCACACACCACATTACAAATAAATTTTACACTGAATTAATACAGAACGAATGCTACATATTATACTGATTGAATATCATACTGAATTAAAATCTGATTTCTTATTTTATCTTATTCTAACAGTTTGATAAATGTGAATTAATGTAACCCAATTCTGCCATTGAATCAAAATGAATAGAAACCAGTCAAGAAAATTTTCTTTCCGAGGAAGTCATTTACTTAAATTCACTTGGTATTATTTGTTTGAATCTTCCCATTGATGTTTAGGACTGTAATTGATCAGTCTTATTGGCATATGTGCATACTGTGCGTATTGCCTGAATAAAACATTAATTCACAAGCATTATAAGCAAAGATGGATAGTGGCTAGTAGTGGAATCCAGGACGCGCGTTTCGTCCGATTTGAGACTAATCAATTGTAGTCATAAACTTCAAAGGAAATATTCAAACAAATAATACCAAGTGAATTTAAGCTTCACCCCATTGCACAAGCAAGTGGCTATCAGGACTCAGTAGCTGAGTGGATAACGCGATGGCGTTTGAAGCGAAAGGTACGGGGTTCGAGTCCCAGAGTGAACATCAACTCTGAGATGCATGTACATCGAGCTGATGAGTCCCAAATAGAACGAAACGCGCATCCTGAATTCCACTATTAGCCACTATCCATCTTTGCTTATAATCACTTACTTAAGTTGGAAAGTTATATTTGCAGTTGTTTAGTAAATATATAAAGAGATAAAAAAAGATTCTCTAACGCTCTGATTATTATGCAATCTATTTTTGCTACTTGAAATCTCGAAGTACTCTATAATTCAATCAATTCTATTTTTCTACAGACTTATATATTTACCAAACAACTTTAAATACGAAAGTACATCATAAGTAAATGATTTCGTCCAAAAAAGTAAAAGGATTATATATAATATACTGTGGCCTAAAACTATCAATTTCATACTTAATAATGTAAAACACATGTTGATCACAATTTTTGCATGGAAAGAGATTAGTTAATGGTAACTGTTAATCAGAAGAAAAATTAAGTTGGTTTATTGTTTTTTTTTCTAATAGTACAATTTCTTAAAATGGTTCTGGTCAGAATATTTTAACACTGGTATTATGTAAACGAGTGTAATACATATAAAAGCTAGTTTCTATCCATTGTTTAGCCAACAGACAATGAATCTCTGTCCATTTATTCGTTGTAACATTTTTAGACTGAGTTACTTGGTTTCATTTCATATAATTGTTAGTTTTATATCAATAAGTGTTGGGGATAACTTTCATATGATAGAGAAGCAAATTGATTTTGTTACTCTAACTCAAATCAAATATTTTTAAATGGAATAAACATTTCTGGAATCGAACAACACTTAATTGGTTGGTTATTTATTTAATTGTCAAGAAAAATCTTTAACAGTCAAATTAGAATAAATGTATAATCACCAATTATTTCTTGTACCTCTGAATTCAAATAATTAATAAGTAGCCTGAAGATTTGACTTAGGGTGTCTTTTTACTGAATACATTCTAATCTTAAGTTAGATATAATGTTCAACTTATTATAATTGGTAAAAGAACTGTAGACTGTATTTAGTGTTTCAACACTGATTTTATTTGAGCAATTTTTGCAAATAATTTAAAGTTGGAACTTCTAACTGTTTATATATTGTTATGTATTTCGACTGTATTTCTGACAAATTTACAGTGTACACTAATTGTTTATTGAGTAAATAGCATCGTGGTGTCATAAATTAGGATAAAATAAATTTTCATTGCTGTTTAATGCATAATTTGTTGTCAGCTGATACTACTACATAAGGAAAAATATCTTCAGGTTGAACTAGTCCCCGTAATATATATAACAAAACGAAATACGTTTTAATAGAATTAATTTAGCATTCAGCATTTATTCAGTGAAAGAGGTTTTTCTCAGAGACTAGTTGCTGAATTGAACTATTGAATGTGAAATCATTAGGTGTTTACAGATAGTTGGAAGGATATTGTGTTTGTTGATGATCATCAACTAGCAAGAGAACTAGGTTCAGGTTTTCCTTCAGAACTATCTTCAGCTGTCTAAAATCAAAGAATAGTCTCTATGAATTCCAGTCACTTGGACTAATAGTCACCCTGCAATTTGATCTACAGAATTCAATTATCACTGAAAACTAAACAGACACAACATTATTCGCTATTCCGAGATCAATTAATGTGGATGTTAAAGTCTTTTGTTTTCGTTTTACAAAACCTATATTTGTTCTCATGAAGGTGAATTTTATAAATAGCTTATTATTCTAGTTATTTGTATTTGAATATCCAATAACATGATAATTTCAGGGCAATACAATGTCATGTTCAAATCGTTACATTAAAACAATACAATACATTTAAACTGTAATAGATATCATTGCACTAACACCAATATAGCATTTCGTCAATGCCCTAAGATGTCTTAATAGAATATTTATTTCCCATGAACATTAAATTCAATAAATCTAATCGGATTAGTAGAAAGTAGTAAATTCAACAAGTTGACTAACTTTATACATGCAATAAATAACATTGTATTACATGTATTCATAATCCGTTCATCGTAGTAACTGTTCTCGTGATTTGTTTTTATGATCCCATATTCTTCTCTTCAATCTGTTACACATAATTTCAGAATTTATTTATCCGAATATAATCAGTAAACGACTAAACAACTGATGACGTAATTCATTGAATTCCCCTCTCTTATTTTTTTTTGCTTTTTATTAAGAAAAATTGAAATGAAATCAAGTATGGAAAAATTATATAAAACTAACTTTCTTCTTATATTCGTTTTTATCATGTTTGATTTAATTTAAGGGAAACTAATTCACTGTGGCACTGATTTACTTTATTACGTCATCAAATGTAAGAAATGATATGGATGAAAATCTATAGACTTGGCAACATAAATTGGTGAAAAATATTTGAGAATTAATAAGACAGATGTATTGAAATGTGAAATTTTAACTAATTAATAAATTATGATATACTGAATTTCATTTGAAAAATATATCGACACATGCTAGAATTTTTGTCTTTAATTTTGTGTTTTTGTTTTTGATTCACATAGTAACAGGCTTCAGTTAAGACTTCGGATCAAGATTTTCTATGGCTACCGTTGAATTTTACTCAGTATGGGGTATAATTAAGATGTTCACATGATTTGGTGTTGTAGATTTTGATCAGAAATCGAATGTAGCAACATTTCAACACATAAAAGGTTTTATGGGAAAGGAAAACAAGATAAATGGATGTTGAGTATGCTCATGTAAATGTACTAACATTCATGTCCCAATATGATGTAAGCTAATATTTCAGTTTTGCAGTGGGAATAAATCTTCATTAAGTTGGATATTTGATAATGGACGGTAGTACTGATATCTTTATGTAAAATTATTAGATCTGTGTCTTTTTAGTAAACATGAATCATATACAAGTAAGACATTGTGTTCTATAAAAGAAACATGTTTCCATATAAACCAATAAATCAAACTATCTGTTAGCTGATTTGGAAATTACTTTTTTATCATGAATTGAACTAGAGAATCATCTAGTACCACAAAGCAGTTAGGGTATATATTGTCCTAAATTAGAACGTTTTAAGCATTTGAGACCCATGATCTCACATTCTATTGAATCTATGTCCTTCGTATCTCAAGGTGGGTACAATAACGTCCGACTGATCATTTAAGATCCTCTAATTTATCGTATATATAAATTCAATCAATTAACAATCGTGTGTGACTACTGATCAGATCATCGATGTTAAACAATTCATTCCTAACATTATTTAACTCAACCAGTCAACGTTACTCAGTTAAAATTTAGGATATCTTCACGAAAAAAGTCACCGATAAGCACGTAATTATTACTAAATTAAGAAGTTTATGATGATTTTCCAGTTACAAAGTTTATAGAATAATGTAAGAATGACAGAACTGATTGTAAACCAATTTCACAACTCTAGATATTTACAAACACTTGAATTAAATATAAGTTATGATAAAGGATAATACACTATCTGTTTGTATAATTAATTAACGCTGGATGAAAAATCCTCAGGTCAGATTAAATGTTGTGAATTTCGCGACATATTTGGACTTCGTAGTTAGACCGGACACGATATGAGCTTGAAGGTTTTGAGCTCGGTCTACAACGGGGTCGTAGATATGTACTGCTTAAGAATCACATAATATGACAAAATAGCCATCCATTGATTCTTAGTTTTGATGTCTGTCTAGATATGGTCAAATATTGATGTAGATTGCGAGACGCAACAATATTCAAAACCCATTTACACAAATGATTATTTACTTGATCTTGGGATTCTTCACAGACGTGCCACAAGTTGAAATTAACATATTCCAGTCTGACAGTGAAAAAGAAACTCCGCCTATAGCCGTTACAGCGTTACCGATGGTCCTAAGCCCTAATAAAGGGGGGGGTTAGGCATGGGGTCAGCAATCTCATTCCGCAGAAAACAAGATTGCTTAAAAAATACTAACCAGAATAAAAAAATTTATACTCTACCCTTAGAGTTAAAGGATTTATGACGCCTCATGGTGAAAGCTGAGATTTTTCAGAAACCACTAGGCTGATACCCCTACTAACAAACAGAACAACAATCAACATAGGTGAACTGCGGGAGGACCAATGAAATAGATACGGAAATAAAAAGGTGAAACTTGCCGATGCTCGTAGTAAGTGAAATTCATTGAACCCAAGTTGGAAAGGAAAGACTAGTTTACGGAGAGATGCTGTTGTACTCTGGTCATCCACAAGAAAACGCTCCACAGACTCAGGGAGTTGCTCTGATGCTATCTAAAAAAGTATGTGAAGCACTTATAGGATGGAAATCTAACGGACCGGAGGTCATCGAAGCATCATTCAAAACAAAGAAGGATGGTATCATAATGAATGCTATCCAGTGTTATACACCCACCAATGATAGTAATGACAACGATAAAGATCAGTTTAACGAGGGGCTGCAACCGATCATAGCGAAGTGCCCACGAAATGACCTGACTATTCTAATAGAAGATATAAACGCCAAATTCGGAATGGACAAAATCGGGTGTGAAGATATCATGAAAAGACATAGACTGACTGGAAGGAAGGAATGAGAATAGTGACAGATTTACGAATTTATATGAATTTAACAAAATGGTTATAGGCAGCACTATATTCCCACACAAACATATACACAAAGCTATATGTATTACCGGATCATACTACAGAGAATTAGATCAATCATATTTGAGTCACTAAAAAATCTTGTTTCCATGCTCATCTTCTACAGTTTCGTTAAGTTCACTTGAACCTATTTTTCCCCTGAACTTTAACACAGATATACTATCATATCCTATCTCTCAACTTTGTGGCTGACGGTCATTAAGCGTGGATTACAATCAATAAGCGCTGGACAACTGGGGGAACAGCATTACAGTGGTTCAATACAGACTTCCTTTGAGATACTGAAAAATTCAGAGAATTCAAGATAGCTCTCAACAACAAGTTCCTACCCTTACAAGATCTACTGAAAGAAGAGGAAACCTCTATGGGATCAAAGAAGCACTAACTTCAACGTGTCAGGAGGTTATGGGCTTCAGAAGCATCATCATAAGGAGTGTTTCTCTATGGAAACCCTGAACAAGTTTCATGAAAGAAAGAAAAAGAAGACAGCGAGTAACAACAGCCGAATAAGAATGGAGAAAGTCAAAGCTCCCTCAGACTAAACGGAAGAAAACACGCAAGTGAAGAAGAGCATAAGAACCGAAAAGCGGAAATACGTGAAAGACCTACCGGTGACACCGGAAAAAGCTGCTAGAGAAGGAAATATCAGACAACTATATGATACGACGAAGAAAATGACATGGAAATAAAGTAAACGAGAACTACCAGTAAGGGACAAAGGAGGCAAGTCAATCACTTAGATTCAAGATAAGCCTAACAGGTATGTAAAACACTTTGAAGAACTTCTGGATGGACCTGCCCCACTGAACCCACTGGACCTCGAAGTAACACACATAAACCTTCCTATAGATGTCACTCCACCAAAGATCGAAGAAATTAGTATAGCTATCAGATAAATCAAGGGCTGGAAATTATCGGCACGTCACAACATACCAACTGAAGTAATCAAGTTAAGCATCGAAGTAATTGCAAACATGCTCCATGTTCTATTCAAGAGGATTTGGGATGAGTAACAAGTGCCAATGATAGACTGGAAACAAGGATACCTCATCAAGATACCAAGAAAAGGAGATCTCAGTAAGTGTAAGAACTACAGAGGCATCACACTACTATCTGTACCAGGAAATGGTTTCAATACAGTGTTGTTAAAACAGATGAAGGATTCAGTAGATGTCAAACTTCGAGTCCAGCAGACCAAATCGGGGGGACTTGTCACCATGCCTCAACTTCCTTGATTACGAGCACGGGTTTGACAGCGAGGACAGAAGAACCTTATGAAACCTTCTTTAACACTATGGAGTGAGTACCTGAGATCATCAAAATGATACGAGATTCATACGACGAACTACATTCCAAAGTTATGCAATGGGGCATTCCTGGTGAAAGCCGGTGTCAGAAAATGATGCTTATTCTCCCCCTTTCTCTCTCTGCTGGTGGTCGACTGGATTATGAAGACCTCCAAATACTAGGGAGAGGACGGAATACAATGGAAAGCTTGAATGAAACTAGACGATTTGGCTTCACAGAAGACCCAGCTCTTCTGTTTGATACACACAAACGAATTCAGGTCAAGACAAACAATTTGGCAGCAGCCTCTGTATCAGTAGTCCTCAACATATACAAAGGAAAAAAAAGATCCTCGAATGCAACACGGAGAACATCAATCCAATCATACTTGATGGAGAAACTTTGGAAGAAGGAGAATCTTTCATGTACCTGGGAAGCATCACCGATGAATAAGGAGGATCTGATACAAACGTAAAGTCACGGATTGGTAAAGTAAGGACAGCATTTCTACAATTGAAGAATATATAGAACTCAAAACAACTGTCAAGTAATATCATAGTCAGAATCATCAATACGAATGTCAAGACAGTTCTACTGTATGGATCGGAAACGTGGAGAACTACCACAACCATCATCAATAAGGTACAAGTATTTATAAACAATTGCTTACGCAAGATACTCAATATCTGTTGCCCATCAGCAACAGTTTACTGTGGGAGAGGACAAACCAGCTTCCAGCTGAAGAGGAAATTAGGGAAAGACGTTGGGAGTAAGTAAGACATGCTATACGGAAATCATCAAACTACATCATGAGACAAGACCTAATCTGGAATTCTAAAGGGAAGTAGAAAAGTGGATGACTGAAGAACACAATACGTCGGAAATTGGAAGGAGACATGAAAAAGCTGAATAGCAACTGGAAAAGATTGCCTAGGACAGAGTTGGATGGAGAATCCTGGTGGGCGGCCTATGTTCCACTAGTCTAACAGGCATAAGTAAGTAAGTAACTACATCTTATTTTAAGTTGATTTAGTTTTTTATACCATTTCAAAACAATGTTTACATGTATAATTAACTGTTTAGGAGACAGTAAGGAAAGAGATATTTGACTAAAATGATATATGATTGTTCAGTGATCACCACTTAAAGCATATGAACATTCAATTTTTGAAAAATTATATTAATATTTTGATTACTTTTAACTGAAAAAGATATAATAGATATTTAGTCATATTTTTTTCTGGTCAGTAGTGATTATTATTTGTGTAACTATGTTCATTTTATTATGTAATTAGACAACTAGTGAATGAAATCAATCAGGGATATATTCAATATTGAATCCCATTAGATCACGCACTTAAATTTAACATAATTATATCCAGTTTTTCAGTCAGTACTAATAAAGAAACTACTTAAAATGATGATAATGATAATAATGAAAGGATTTTTCATTAAATAATTACAATTCATTGAACATTTAATCATTAGAACTATTCCTTTGATCTAACAATCTTATGACAGATCTTTTAGAAATACTCATCTAAAGATGGATTTTAGGATAGACTTATTATTATTATTGAAGGACCAATTTATACATGTTGATATGAATGTTTGTTTCAAGATTTTATTACCTGATATTTTTATCTCAGTTTTGTTTCCGCTTGATTTCCTTTTCAAGTTAACTATGGTGACTGCTACATTTGGTTTTTTTTAAATCTTCGTATAGTATTTAATGTACTGATTACTCATTTGTGTATAGTTTGTTGTTTATAATTATAAATATACACTCATGGTCAGTAGAAAATGATTCTTTATTAAAACTAAAGGTGTATTTTTCGATACAAATTATTTCGAACTATTCGATCATTGCTTAAGAAATTAGTTATACATTGAAGTTGGTTCTCATGGAACTGAATGAAGTTGGAAGTGAGAGATTCACTCACCGATGACATCAAATGACAATAACCAGGTCATACGTTGGGTCGACTAAATCTAAGAGTTTGAGATGATTTCCATCCAACTGAGTGGGATAATGTTGTCGTGTCAACAGTAAGAGTTGGACTCCGTAGGATTTTTCGTCTGTGGATTGGTGTTCACATGTGTGAGAAGCTTCCAACAATTAATAAACACCTATTAATTATTATTAAGTGGTCTTGAGCAGATCTGTGGTTAATATCGGTATGTGATAAAATTTGTTTCCGTATTAATTAACTGAAATCATTATAATATATTTGCATAACTAGTAGCTCTTACTGTACCTGAGTAATTATTTCTGAAACTCAATTGAGCAGTGCATTAGAAAAGGGTAAATGATATCAAATTCGAGTTTACGTTTCTAGGTCATAACCTATGGTTACTACGCCAACCGAAACTATAAGTTGTTATTCTTTTCATCTCTAATTAGTAACAAATGAGTAAATTATCAAATATAAAATTATTTACCCCTACTGTTCTGTTGGTTATGATTTCACTTCAAATGCTACTTTAAAACCTTAAAAGACCATAAAATCAATACTTTGAATTTATAATTTATATCATTCAAATGATATGTGGTTTAGGGTAGTCGGAAAGAAACACATTACGTAAGGTTCGTGTTAGTTAGTATTGGTCACTAAGATGTACCTGAAGTCTTAAGAGAACTTATGCATTTTTTGGATTTAAACCAGTATCTCCCGGTTTCATAATCTGAGATGTTGGTTCTGGACTATTGGGGTCTTGAGTGACCTGTAAGACTGAAATATTCAGAACGATTAATCACCGACGACATCAGATAACAATAACCGAGTCATACATTGGGTCGACTAAATCTGAGAGTTTGAGGCGATTCAAATCCAAAGGAGTCCCATACCAGAGCGAAACGGCCTTTGAGTGCTTCCAGGTTTTCCCTGGTGACCTCACATTCATCAATTCATGATCTCAATCAAAAACTTAACAATCTTTACAACTACACACCAATAATAATTACATATTTTCCTTGAATAAAAATGATTTCGCTTTAGTATAAAGAGTAAACAGACAATGCAACAACTTATTAATATTTGCTATCAACAATTAAAGAGAAAAACATAAACTGAATGTTACATTCTTCCTCGTTTATTCTTTTGCATCTTTTATTTGGTTGTTATTCAAATGGTAAAGCAAATTATTAGTTGTACTGATAATTATTCTCTTTTTCTACCACTGACAATTTTTTTTCTCTACTAAATTTCATTATCATTAATTATGTATTTGTGTTGTTAAATATGGTGATGACCATTCCTCTTTATATTACTATTATTATTATATATCCTTTACTTATCTTTATATTTTTCTACGATGGTTTCAGTAAATTTCCTTCTTCCATATTTATTAGTATTTCATAGCAAAATTGGATGTTGTGAACTACTCTGGAAGTGAGATGAAATCGTCTAAACCACACACAGGTACATACACACACACACACAAAACACACAGTACATAAAAACATGTACATGAATAGAAAAATATGCACCCTAGTGAAATAGTATCTTGTATATTTAATATTAACTAAATATTAGAAATATCCCACCTACCGTGCAACATAGTTTTGTAACGTGT
>NW_017386365.1:0-12958 GCF_000237925.1 Schistosoma mansoni
GAGGTTGTGCTGATGATGTAGTTCAGAAGGACGATAAAAGCTCCACGACCAAACCATCGAGATCAGAGAACAAAACTCCATCAAAATCATCCACTTGAGCTACAAATCTTCTCCACCATCACGATTTCAACTATTAAAAAAGTTACTAAAATCTCCACAAAACCCCCCTTCCGATTTATTTATAGATTTATTGTGATAATTTTCTTGCTAAAATGAGTCGATAAATAACCTCAAATGTACATTGATGTGTTTATTAATGTTGTACAAATTTGTTTATTTAAGATTAATAAATGAAACACAAATATATTGTAGGTTAACTTGAGAACATGTACATTATAATCTACAAACATTTACCATCACAATGGCAGCATTGAAATTTCAGAATATTAAAACTGAAAAAAAGACGGTTGTTACATTTATTACTGATACACTGGGAATAAGTATGAAAGTAACTTTTTTGATGAACATTCAATGAATTTTCCATGCTGTACGAATATTATTTAGTAAAGAGTTTTGGCGTTTCTTGAACACATTTAACAGTCTGAATATAGCTTCTGTTATCGAATGGTAGTTTGAGTGTTATAGGAGACTGAAAATTAGGGAATAGGCGTTTCATTTTAAGCAGAGATTATACATTATTTTCCATGATATAAATTAACTGGAGGTAGACACCATCGTTCAGTTGGTGGATTGAAATTCAAATGCAAATGCATTTATAGCATGTGTAGACCATCATCTTTGAAATGTGAAATCTACTTCAGAAGTAAGATAGTTATTCCCTGATAGCATAAGATTATTGTTACAGTATACTGTTCATGAGTAAAGTTAGGTGACGAGTATTTTTAGCGATTCACTTCTCAAACTGTAGCATATGGGTAACAGGATGTAGGAGTTTTAAGTTTACAAACAGTAAAGATAGTCAATGAGATTTGAAGAACAGTCTCAATGAGCGTTTTACATACCTTTTTTAAACTCATCATAAATGTTATTTTATTCAGCTATGCATAAATTATTATTTACTTACACTTGTTATCCCTCGTTGAGGCGCATATGCCTCCCATAAGGATTCTCAATCGATTGATGCCTAAATAATGTTTCTGGAATATTCTTAATAGGGCCCATACTATTTTCTTTTGCAGTCTACTTACACTGTTGGTATTTCAAAACTATAAATTTACACAAAAAGGAATAGTTGTGTATTGATACACTTGATTTATCAGGGACATACGAATAACAATATTACGAAAATTACCACACGAAAACTAAACTGAGTTAAGTAAACTGATTGAACAAGGTATATATCTATATTCTACATGATTCAATTTTTCAATCCTCAATGAACCACATTTTTTATCAGCTTAAAAAAACACTTCAAACTATTCAAATATTGGTTATATTACTCATGAGTAACAGCAATCTGTGAGTTATTAAACCAGTTTCGTTAATTGTAGGCTCAATCCTAGTAATCCAATTTTTGTTTCAGACACTAATCTTCTGTTTGACTAGAGCTTATATTTTGTAAAATGAAGGATACATTAAAGCATCTTAAATGATGCTGTCATATTGCTATATAGAAGAAAGGAAACATATTAATTTATTTTTAGTCTAACTAGTAGCAAAAAATGTCTCCGAAATCTGAACATTTGACTACTACAATAAGCTGGTTTCTTTTATAATAACTTTGAAGTCTACGTGTATGTTTGCGTAAGAAATTGAGAGGGTGTATGGGCATCACTTTTGACGTGACGATTTTTAAAAGTTGTTTAATCAGTGGAAAATTTTGCTTTTATGTTTTGTATAAATTAAGACTTTATTTTGAAAACCTTTCGACAAACAATCTGACAAGTGATTTATATGACTGCCTTTTGTTCAACTATCATTAATTTTCTTTACTTATGTCTACCTAAATTCACTGTTCAACTGTAAATTTTCAAACTGAAAGAAAAAACAAACGGATAAATATATTTTAATAAGGGAACGATCTAAAATGTAAGACAAGATGGAGAAATCAGATGTTATGTATTTGCAGCGCCCAATTTTCGCCAATAATAAATTCCATAGGTGCTCCATCATAGCATCAGACGGTCATACTGGCAACCAAGTCAATTATTTTCCGAGCGCCGTAATTAAAATTAAGATCTAAGTATCGTTACATACGGCAAAAGTTTCATTCTGATTATACAGGAATGAAGATCACTTAAAATAAAACTGATTATAGGTGAGGTGAGGCTCTGTCAACCTAAGGGATTTTGGTCAAATGTCATAATAGCTAGCCTATAAACCTCGGCTACCTCTTTTAACAGTTGTCAAGTACTAGATGTAAGCTTATGAGGTTAGTATTCCCCATTAGATAATAATCAAATGTGTCCAGAGTTTAAAATCTTTATTCGTACTTAACTATAATCATAATGATTATATATATATATATATATATATATATATATAAAATGGATTAATCCTCTATCTTTTAACTGTTTTTCACTTTATATGAAACAATTCAGGTCTTCGGCCATTCATTTGTCGTATATGTTCAAAAGCTTTCAAGCATAAACACCATCTAACAGAACATAAACGTTTGCATACTGGTGAAAAACCATTTGAATGCCAAAAATGCGGCAAACGTTTTAGTCATTCCGGATCATATTCTCAACATATCAATCATCGATATAAATATTGTCAATCATAAATCATGTTCAACGTGTCAATTGTTTTGATCAATAACCTGGCTATTTTTTAACTTTTCTTTTTCTATGACAATCTGGAGAATGTACAAGTTGTGATTGATTTATTTGTCTTGGATTCTTTAATTTAACGCTTCGGTTTTAGTTTAACACTGATCATTTCGTTCATTTCTCAAATAATTTTCAAAAGATGATTTGGAAAACTTTGAATTAAAAAATTAACTTCATTTCATGATATAAGACTTTTTTTCCAGTTACTGACTGAATGATATAATTTCAAGAGGTCTGACTTTAACTGATTTCTGTTTGTGTTATTCTTCCTTTCTACGTATTTAAATATTAAGTATGAAGAGATGAAAAAGCCTCCATTAGTTCTTTATTCCTCTTTTGATTATTACATATTTCACAAACTTATGAAAACTGGAGGCTGGGGAATAGAAAACAGACGTATTCTTTAAAATTTTCTGTAATTTACTTTTATTCAACTTATTACTTCCTTAATTCTTCCCTCCAAATTCATGATGTATTTTGTCTTTTTTTCAGTAACCTTCAATATTGGATAGAACACTAGAACAGAACAATACAGATGTGATAATGCTCAATTACATAAATATTTTTTGTACAGTTATTGCCTACTAACCTCACATTCTTTATATTACAGTTGAATCAATGCATTCACATTTTTCCTCTTAAACTTCCGCCACCAAATACATTACCGACAATTTGTACCGATTTAATATCGGTTTCTAATTAGATGATTTTTTGTTGTGTTTTATGTGAGTGTATTTGTTCGAATAAATGAGTGCATTTTTTGTGACAAAAGCTTATTGGGAACAGAACAGAAATGAATTTCTGAAAGAGAATTATTTCCTTACATTTATGTTTCTCTCATTTCAATGAACAAAGAAGAAAAATAATATATGATTAGTGTATAGTTTTCATTTATTTTTTCCGAGTTTTGAATTAGTACTAATCAAATGATTTTGTATTCTTGAATGTACTTCAGACATTTTCAAAATTCTAATATAATCTATACTACTAATGTGTTACTTTAATGTTGAATTGTATAGATTATTTAGTTACATGGTCAAATGTATAGCATAATTATCAATATTAGGAGATTTCAAGGTATAAAATAACCCGTTTTGTAATTATCCTAATTCATCCAAGAAAACCTCTAAATACAAACATTATGATAATTATACAACAATATAATTTTTGAGTTGAATACGGAAGAGACATACTGGGGTGATTATTTAACTTCAAAATCTTCAGATCATATATGAAGTATGTATGATGAATGAAATAAAATAAAAAATGAGATAAGACTTGTTTACACGATTTTATTATTCAACAAACTATGTAAATTGGTGAACATTTCACATGATAGAGTTTATCCAATCATTTTTGCAATTGGTCTCAGTTAAATAAATATTGAAAGTCGGAGAGCACAAGACAGCTGTTTCGCAATAGTATGAGAATTATCTGCAATGAGCACCCATAACCTCACAGGGGATAGAAATCAGGACCTTCATGCCTCATGATGAACCTTTAATCTTCAAACCACTGAGTCAACATCCACTAGTTCAACTACAATCAATTCACGATATGCGTTGAGCGTGAGATAGCTCTTTATCATTTACATTGTAAAATAATTGAATACTACCTCGAATTAATTTAAACAAAACACAGAAATTACTGGATGTCATTAATTTAAATTTTACGGGCTCTCTACGAGACATAAAGGTCCTGGTTTTGATTTCAGGCGGAGTAAAAGATGCTGTCTGGTGAGAACTCTCTTAATTGGATGAAACGGCTGTCCAGTACTTTACGGTTTTCAATGGCTGCTTGATTAAAATCAGTCAAATTATAAAAAACGTAATGAAATTGAAAAATTCTCCTAGGTACTATTTTTCGTAACTTATTTACTTAATTGCCTAAGCTGGTCACTTCTTTCGAGACATAGATCGCCTACTAGTGATTTCTGACCAGTTCTATCCTGATTCTTCATTCGAGATGTCATCAAATCCTATTTGTAGTCTTCATATCTGCAGCCGACTCCCGAACTCGCGTGTTCTTTGATCCCACTCCCTTTCTTTCGTCACAACCATTCCAACTTAAGGCTCATCTAGTGAGGCGGTTTGATGGTTTCAAGAAAGGTTGTCATATCAAACTACAACCTCTTCCCCAAATTCCTCTTCAGCTGAAAGCTGCTCTGTTCTCTGTCACAGTACACTATTGTTGATAGTCTCTGTCCAACTGATCTGAAGAATATTGTGTAGGCAGCTGTTCATTAGTATTTTCACATCCTTGATGATAATGGTGGTGGTGGTGGTGGTAGTTGTCTAAGTTCCAGCTATATACAATACAATTGTTCTAACATAGTGTTGAGAACTCCAACTTTGGTGTTGACTCACGGTCCTTTTCAGTTCCAGATATTCTTCAATTGTAGAATTGTTGTCCTTACTTTGCTAATTCTTACCCTAAGATCGTCATTTTTTTATTAAGACATACAAATATTGGTACAAGAGAGCACGAGAATTAAAAATGCATCATAAAATAAGAAAAATGATATTGTGAAGAGATAGAGAAAGGAAAGTGAGCAGACTGATGAAAAATAAATGAGTGAAAACAAGCTAAAGAGAGTAAAAATTAATATCAAAGGCTGATAAATCAAGAAAAGTACAAACAGAAATTCTTTCGGTTGAAGAAGTTCGTTCCGTTTTAAAGAAGAAAGTTAAAGAAAATTTCAGTGACTGCCACTACCTTCGTTTTCAATCAATCAATGATAACGTTTGAAGCCTCTGGGACTCCAAACACGGAGTTAAAGAGGTCCAACAGATGCCGGTACCGTTCATCTCTTGTTCATACCATGACTGCCTCTCCGCTTTTTCCAGCTAGCCCCAGCGTCTAAAAATAATGCACTATGTAGAATTCTTCGCGAAAACATTCTCAGTACATATCCAAGCCTCTAATGTTGGTGTTTCAAGATGGTTACAATGACTGAATTATTACCATTGCGTCCGAATACACGTTGCTGAACCTCTGCATTAATACCATGCCATTGCCATGTATATCACTGACGCTTTTCAGGTAAGGCCTCCAACACCACCAGAAGCTCACCGTCAAGTGTAATTGGGTAGATGCTCACTGTATTGTATTTCTAGATCTTGCTGTTTCCCTTGTAAATTTGGGATTCACTTATGTGGAGAACCCTCCCACTCTAACTGTCAATGTCTCAACTGGTTTCTGTGTATACGATAGGACATTCAATTGATCTGTAAACTATAAATAGTCCAGTTGGGTCCAAATTGTCCACTATATTCCCTGTTTCTCTCCAGATGTCGAGCTCTTCATCATCCAGTCAGCAACCAGAACGAGACGGAACGGAGAGAGTAGACAATGCTGTTTGACACCATTCCTCACTTGAAACACACATGTGATTTATCCTCCATCCAAGACTGTGCAATCCGGCATGTCTTCAGAGTTCCGTATGATGGTGACGATCTTCACAGACACTCCATCATGTCGAAGAGGATTCCACAATGTTTTTCAGTTCACGCTGTGGAATGCTTCCTCATTATCACGAAATTAGACTCACAGAAATGAGGTCTATTGGGATGATGCAGAAAGTTTCTCGCAATAGACATGAAAAGCTCAGGAAACATTGAGAAGCATTTCATCCAATCAACATTTGACTAGAAGTTTTGCTATAAACATAGCAAAATTGAAAAGTCACATGTAGAGGTCCTGATTCGCTGATTACTACACTGCTGCTATGTTTAGTAGTATTCTAGAATTTTCAGGAAAACCCAAGGAATTCTAAAATACTATAAAAACCCTATATTTTCTGTACATGAATGAACCTTTGGAGTAAAGTGCTTCTCGCATATTTTGCGCCTTTTCTCTCGTGTTCAAGTCGCTGTGAAGTTCTAGCTTGAGGGTTACGATACTAGCTTAGGATCCGAGTATAGAGTTCAATCAGGAAGACTTATCAAGTTCCATCCAACTGATTGTTTAACAATGATCCTCAGTGTCACGATTTGGTTAGTAAACGACTGTTCCTTGAGAAAGCCACCTTGCTGATCTAAAAGCTGAGCGTTTACGGAATCCTTTATTCACATTCATTGTAATTATTAATTCCACATTGTTTATAAATTTTGAATTCTAACTAAATCCTTGATGTTGTTGAGTCTTTTAATAACTGTCTTATTTTCGTCTTGCTTAACATACTTTTATAGCGGTCGCCATTCGGACTGCTATACTTTGGTTGATACTTTGTGAACTGATTGCTTCTGTTCTATGTGGTTGATTTTTAGTCACTTTCCCTGCTTGTTTTAGAGATATTCGCAATTAATAACTGGCGAATATTTGTGCTTGTCATATAATTATTATTTTATAGCTGATCGTCCATCTTGGTAGCAAATTACATTTACTTACTCTTTTTCATTAGGTAGAATACTGTTCCTTGACTGATAAGAATATTTTTCCAATTGTGAAGATTGGGCTTCATTAAACATCTGTACCAGTTGGAAAATGTACCATTCAGGCACCATCAGTTTTATTCGTACTTACATTATTTCCTATAGTATTTATTCTGTAAGCATCTTTAAGGTTATTACAAGGAAGTTAAAGCTATTATCGTTTTTTGAATTATTGAACTACAGAGAGCGTGACTGTCATACCATCAATGTTACAGACACACTGAAGCAGTTAAAATTCTGGATCTAACAGCACTGAACGTCTTTTAATTAAACTGTTTTCCTTTGATAATTTTGAATAAATTGAGCATTGGGTAGATTGTTATAAATAAATAATATATTTGCTTTCCTTTGATTATTAAACGACGGAGTTCTTGGCTAGGTCGGGTGGAGTAACAACTATAAGCAGGTCGCTTTATGCAATTTCGATGTCCGGTAAGTTCAGTAGCGCTAGTTTATTCAAAACTTCATCAAGGTATTCTGTCCGCCTATCAGCTACTCCCAAACCTTAGTGATTGGTTTGCCTTTCATGATCATGAATGGTCACTCCTATCTACCATATAATCCCACACGCTTATTCGTCGTATCGTATAATTCTCTCATATTTCCTTCTCTTGCAGCGTTCTCCGATGTCTCTACTTGGTCTTCTACATATTTTCGCTTTTCAGCTCTGCTTTTCTCCTTCCTTGCTTCATTATTCTTGTGCGTTTAGGAGACCAGCACTTCCTAGCACTTTGAATTTATTACTGTTTTGATCCTTTTCTAGTTGCTATTCATAGTGATGTTTTCTTCTCATAGTAGATCATATTGAACTTGAACCTTGTTGTTGAGAACTATCTCACATTTGCTCAGTTCCTAACATCTCAAAGGAAGGTTACATTAAACCGCTACACTACTGCTTATTCAAATATTCAACACTTCTCCAGTTTGGATTTTCGATTGACCACAACTAGGTATTCGTCTGAAATTACACCACCTCATATCTTTCTCCTTACCTCTTCCAAGATCCTTCTGAATAATTTACTTGTCCACATGTGATCGATCGGATCACCTGCAGTGTGGTTTGGTCAAACCCATGTAGCTTTGTGTGTGCATTTGTGGGGGAAACGGTGATACCCACAACCATGTTGTTGAAAGTGCATAGATCAATCAACTTCTCGTCATTCTCGTTCATTTCTCCAGTCCATTTCACTACATAATGCGATGTTCATCCCGATGTTAGTGTTCAGACTTTCCATTAGAATGATCACGTATTTTCATGGGTATTTCTACAGGATCAACTACAGTCTCCCATAAAACTGGTTTCTACTATCTTCACCTCCATTGGTGGTGGGTGCATATCAATGAATCACATTCAGTTCGGTTCTTCCCTTCTCTGTTCTCAACGATCATTTGATGATCTTACAATCATGAGTTTCTCATCCGAAAAGTGCTATCGGTGGTTCAATTCAACTCTATGTGTGTGTAGGCATATTCGTCTTCATTAACAGAATACAACAGCATCTCTCTAGAAACTAGCATTTTCTGTTCAGTTTGAGCATGATAAGTTTTAGTTAAGCCAATAATGGTCACTATGTGTCTTCTCATTTTCAACGTTATTCAGGTGACCCTCTTAGTCTCTCGAGTTGTCGGGACATCCCACATACTCACGTCTATTGTTGTCTTGATTTTCTGAAGATGCATCGTGTTTGTGGCTTCTGAAGTATCTCGGCTCCTATAATGAGGCGTCATAACCTTCCTATAGGGATATCAGTCAGACCTCGAAACAATGTTCAAAGGGTCTAAATGATTTTTCCTGGTTATCGTTTGTTTAGCAAGGTTCTTCTCCATGAGGTTGGTGTTGTTAACTGCACATCCAACCCTCCTGCTTCGACCGAGCTTGACGTTAAAGGAATGAGAGAGGAGCTCTGGGTGGATTTCGTTGTTTTTCGGACAATATATACACTCAGTGGACTATTGAGTTTAGAGTTGATGGATGAAGTCACAGATTGTGTACAATATAGATTCAATATTCGATTCAGTAACTAAATAACGTGGTCTATGATGAGTAGGTTCCATTGCATTTTTGCTTACTGGGTTCAAAAGTAATGTTGAGTAACATAGAAAGATTTTGAAAGACGATTCAAATGCTCGGAAGTGTAAATGATTAAAAATGAAAAAAAACTATTGAACTAATGAGGGAAATTACATAAAATTCTGTAGGTTATCAAGGTTACATCAGGAAGATAGTAAAAATCGTTGTTGAGAATAATAACCCATAATCCTTCCTAGAATCCCCAACAACACGATTTCTACTATAATTTTTTCATAATTCAGTAGTAATTATTTCTCCAGAATGAAACAAACATATTCTCATTAATATAATTTAAATCATTCACTGTCATGCATATTTTCATAAAATCACTAACAAAGTGTCGGTTCGTACACTCAACTTTAAGGTGAAGATCTTTCGTGAAAAATGGTGGTACCACTTTGCTTCTTTAACCAGAGTAAATATAGACGAGCATTAGACATATTATTGATCGTTATAATTCGGAGGTTTTAATGATCAAATCATAGTCTCATTGTATATGATCTGTTAATCAAACATTGATCTATGTATTCGGCTAAGAACCACATGTTCGTAAGAACATTAATGGTGTTGTTTTAATACTCAAACCAGTTGAAATTTAAACAGCATGAATCTAACTGATGTTTGTTTCGCCATTTGATGGATATAAGGTAGTAGGGATTTACTGTTACTAAAAGTCTCAAATTACTCTAAACAAAAGTTCAACACTGCTTGACTTGCAATGATTCACTAACTGATGTCAGTTGGTGATGAAAATCAACCCTTACTTTGAAATCCATTATGTTACTTCGTGAACGGCAGTTACCCTAAATTGATCCTGAAAGAACCGATTATTCATTGATAACCAATCCAATTTACTTATTATCCAAGTTATTACGTGTAGTTCATAAGTGATAAATTAATTGATAAAAGGGATAATCATAGTATGCATATTTGAAGTAGATCCAATATAAATTGTCTATTTTTATGACATCATATTTCTTTTGTTCACTGATTCTATGCCCATGCACTGATAATGGTGTCGGCAACTATTTCGCTAAGTTGTCCAAATAAGATGTTACCAAATAGTTGTTACTGGTAAACAAAAGGAGTTGGAGATATTTTTTCTAAAACGAGATCTGCTTCAAGCTACGTAACTGTCTAAAATGACGGCCTACCTTAATTGTATTGGTCAAAACTTTTATTCACTGTGATTATAACATTCTGCGTAAATCACTAATAGTGCATGTTATTTTAAGAGCAGCGAATGTCCAATTTATTCATGAAGTTGCATATCTCAGTGTATCAGGGTGTTGTGATACTTGAATACTCACTGGGTATTTTTCTAACCTCTAGAGACAAAAAGTTGGTTTTAAAAATCTTGATAGGAAATGTGGTAACCTACCTCTTGACAGAGTTTAGTAACAGATGTATATCAAACTAAGGAGTTTACAAATAACATTATAGTACTGAAAAAATAATATAATTAGATTTGTAATTGAATAGTTTCATAAAGTTCTCGTTTAAGCTTCACAGTCACGCTCCAAGGTTGATAATAATGTCACAAATAATTTAATTTCTTTATCGAATTCCTTCTAAGTAGAAAAAAGAATTGTCAACAGTCAGGAAGTGTCAACCTTCCATAAAGATTCTACTACTCTGGAGCTAATCATTATAACTACCAACTTTTCCTTCATTCCCTAGATCTCCTTATCAACACTTCCTTAAGGATTGCAAAGTAAGAACATACAACGAATCCTCGTAGAGGTTCTTCCATCACTGGTCTCAATGAAAATGTATTGATATAACGAATTATGATCAGATTAACGGGAGTACTTTACAACAGATCTTTTGCGTTGCGATAAGAGACAAATTATGTATTTTTCTTGTATCCTAGAAATGATTTGAGTGTTCTAAGTTTGGCAAATTTGGAGTTCTATCATTCACTGTCTCATGACACTCACTCTTATAACTTTGAATTAATCTATCATAAAATATAATTTATGGTATGATATCAAATGAATCTCTTTTACTTAAAGTTCATATTCATCAGATTATTGATGATGACATACAACATTAAACATTTGAAATTCTCCTCCTGAGAAACAAATCCTCTTCGTCATTTCGACATCAGATATTTTCCTGTTTGATGAAAACTCATCTATTACATCAAAACAATAAGATTTTATTCCAATCACTACACCACTGTTTAAATATATATTGCGGTACTGTAAGCAAAACTAATTATTTATAACGTATTCATTGTATCTTGGACTTCAACAAAGGTTACATTTCTTAATATAATTTACAATTTTTCTAAAAAAACTAGTTCTGTTAGCTCTTAAAAGTTAACTAGCACTTATGATATAAGTCATAGTAACTAATTGTGTTATCTAATTACTTGTTCACTTTTACGTAAATACATAAAGAAAAATAAACTAATGATTTAATTGTGCAGTGAATAATGCTAAAATCTGAACTAAGTTACGATACATCAATAATTTCATTTAATTATACATTTTCAACCCTGTTAACAACTTAAGAACAACATACATGATGACATCAGTGTTACTAGGTGTTTAAAGTAAATTCCATTTTTATAAAAATAGAAAATGAATTTCCTTTCTGTTTGAAAGTATATGTTGATAGAACTCAATTAATATAATCGAAATACTATTATGTAATATTTGCTGAATGAAATTACCAATATACTATGGATGTATTTCATCTGATATTGTGATTAGACAATTGGACTAAATGAATGTAAACGGTAACTGGAACGACGAGTATAAATTGGTTAAATCAGTTGGCTCGAAATTTAATGTGAAGTTAATATGAGTAGTATTGTGGATAACATAAGGAGGGAGATTTTTGTTTCATGATAAGAACGAATCACTTACTTATGGAGGACTAATTTTTAGATTTAAGTAGAAGAAAAATACCCAGCACCATTCCCAGTTACTTCAAAAGTTATCCTAAAGGTTTTGTTTCAAAAGCTTGAAAGTTAACAAATATTTCAGATGGATAATATAGATTTGTAATCCAAACACATATGTCGAAACCTACTGATGATCTATTAAGAGTTGATGTATATACACGGAATAGCTATTTCATTTTGACCTCGGATCCATTAGGTGTTCCGTGTTCATTGTTCATTAGAGATTCATAAGTTGATACCGATTTCTTAAAATGAAACTAACTACAAATAACCAGAACATTCAAGAAATCCCATAAATGTTGTTGATTGTTAACTGCTTACAATTCTGAGTACTCATCATTGTTTAGAGAAAACCACTCAGTTCTAAAGAGTTATTAACAAGCTGTAATAAAATGAATTCATTTCATCATGTTGAAAATGTCATTAGTTTGTATTCTTCGAGAAAAAAAATTACTAACTTAGATCGACTCATACTTTCAACCGTAAAAATACTATAATCTCCGCAAATTCCCACACTGAAAATTTAATATGTTTATGAATATGACATAACTTTAATTCTAACCAGGCCGTCAAGTTTCGATACTAGTAACACTCAATATTTCAGGTATGCTTTCTCTGGCTTAATTGATGACCTGTACTGCGAAAGAAACAGACATTCAAGGTTATTTGCTTTTTCTCCAGTTCAAAGCTGTTTATGAAGAAAATGATTTACAATTTTAGTTGCCGAAAAAGCTATACATAACTATCGTATAGGTAAGATATTTGTTACTGAGGTTATTATTACATTTTCTTCGCATGCCTATTGAAT
>NW_017386364.1:0-5193 GCF_000237925.1 Schistosoma mansoni
TCGCAAATGAATGTAGATCATTGGACACTATGGACTGCATTCAGAATGCTTTCTGACTCGTAGTCGAACAGACATGTGAAACGGTTGGTCATTTTGAGGTTGAAATAATCAGAGCCGTATTTGTTCACTTGAAAACATGAGGATTGGTACAAGGAGGCACGAAATGTATATATATGCAGCACACATTGCGGTTGGATTTGTCTGAGGACTGGAATACAGTGCGAGCGCCCGAACCGAATCAGGTGGATTTCTCAGGAGGCCACACCACCAGCCTTTCACCTGAGGTGTAATCCACAAGGCAGTGAAGCAACGTCGGGCGATACGGTCCCATGGTAGACGGTGACCAACAATCGGTTTCATACGCCATTTATTCCCTCAACAGTTATAATCTAACACCTACACCTACAATGTTGAACATGCAGTATGTGTCTGATTTGTAAAGATTTCAATCTTCTCGTCGCTAATCACAACGACTTCAACCGATCAATCCATTTGGTCATGGGCGGCATATGACCACTGACAAATACTACGAAACGCCTGTCTTCCATTCTACGGTCAGTCAATAGAAAACTCTAATCAAACACGTAGTATCCCTGTTCAAACTATTTCACTACACCGACTGAACATTTCATAGCACGAATCAATATTCAGTAATGTTGTATTCAATAATCAATCATTTTCACTTAAATATCTGTCAGAAGAAATAACATCAATGAAACCACCATGATGCAGGGCACACAGTTGTCAAGAATTTCACAGTCTCCACAATCAATATCCAAGCATAAATTGTTCATCTGAAATACAACGAAGCAGTGCGTTCTACATGTTGATTCGATGAGAAGCGAAATATTGAAATTTTGTTCACTGAAATGAGAAGATTGTTGAGAAAAGTGAATTGGACTTCGCAAATGAAATGTAGATCATTGGACACTATGGACTGCATTCAGAATGCTTTCTGACTCGTAGTCGAACAGACATGTGAAACGGTTGGTCATTTTGAGGTTGAAATAATCAGAGCCGTATTTGTTCACTTGAAAACATGAAGATTGGTACAAGGAGGCACGAAATGTATATATATGCAGCACACATTGCGGTTGGATTTGTCTGAGGACTGGAATACAGTGCGAGCGCCCGAACCGAATCAGGTGGATTTCTCAGGAGGCCACACCACCAGCCTTTCACCTGAGGTGTAATCCACAAGGCAGTGAAGCAACGTCGGGCGATACGGTCCCATGGTAGACGGTGACCAACAATCGGTTTCATACGCCATTTATTCCCTCAACAGTTATAATCTAACACCTACACCTACAATGTTGAACATGCAGTATGTGTCTGATTTGTAAAGATTTCCATCTTCTCGTCGCTAATCACAACGACTTCCACCGATCAATCCATTTGGTCATGGGCGGCATATGACCACTGACAAATACTACGAAACGCCTGTCTTCCATTCTACGGTCAGTCAATAGAAAACTCTAATCAAACACGTAGTATCCCTGTTCAAACTATTTCACTACACCGACTGAACATTTCATAGCACGAATCAATATTCAGTAATGTTGTATTCAATAATCAATCATTTTCACTTAAATATCTGTCAGAAGAAATAACATCAATGAAACCACCATGATGCAGGGCACACAGTTGTCAAGAATTTCACAGTCTCCACAATCAATATCCAAGCATAAATTGTTCATCTGAAATACAACGAAGCAGTGCGTTCTACATGTTGATTCGATGAGAAGCGAAATATTGAAATTTTGTTCACTGAAATGAGAAGATTGTTGAGAAAAGTGAATTGGACTTCGCAAATGAAATGTAGATCATTGGACACTATGGACTGCATTCAGAATGCTTTCTGACTCGTAGTCGAACAGACATGTGAAACGGTTGGTCATTTTGAGGTTGAAATAATCAGAGCCGTATTTGTTCACTTGAAAACATGAAGATTGGTACAAGGAGGCACGAAATGTATATATATGCAGCACACATTGCGGTTGGATTTGTCTGAGGACTGGAATACAGTGCGAGCGCCCGAACCGAATCAGGTGGATTTCTCAGGAGGCCACACCACCAGCCTTTCACCTGAGGTGTAATCCACAAGGCAGTGAAGCAACGTCGGGCGATACGGTCCCATGGTAGACGGTGACCAACAATCGGTTTCATACGCCATTTATTCCCTCAACAGTTATAATCTAACACCTACACCTACAATGTTGAACATGCAGTATGTGTCTGATTTGTAAAGATTTCAATCTTCTCGTCGCTAATCACAACGACTTCAACCGATCAATCCATTTGGTCATGGGCGGCATATGACCACTGACAAATACTACGAAACGCCTGTCTTCCATTCTACGGTCAGTCAATAGAAAACTCTAATCAAACACGTAGTATCCCTGTTCAAACTATTTCACTACACCGACTGAACATTTCATAGCACGAATCAATATTCAGTAATGTTGTATTCAATAATCAATCATTTTCACTTAAATATCTGTCAGAAGAAATAACATCAATGAAACCACCATGATGCAGGGCACACAGTTGTCAAGAATTTCACAGTCTCCACAATCAATATCCAAGCATAAATTGTTCATCTGAAATACAACAAAGCAGTGCGTTCTACATGTTGATTCGATGAGAAGCGAAATATTGAAATTTTGTTCACTGAAATGAGAAGATTGTTGAGAAAAGTGAATTGGACTTCGCAAATGAAATGTAGATCATTGGACACTACGGACTGCATTCAGAATGCTTTCTGACTCGTAGTCGAACAGACATGTGAAACGGTTGGTCATTTCGAGGTTGAAATAATCACAGCCCTATTTGTTCACTTGAAAACATCAGTCAATAAAGATTCACTAACCCATCAGTCGATATGCAATTCTTATTTAGTACTGGATTTGTCTGAGGACTGGAATACAGTGCGAGCGCCCGAACCGAATCAGGTGGATTTCTCAGGAGGCCACACCACCAGCCTTTCACCTGAGGTGTAATCCACAAGGCAGTGAAGCAACGTCGGGCGATACGGTCCCATGGTAGACGGTGACCAACAATCGGTTTCATACGCCATTTATTCCCTCAACAGTTATAATCTAACACCTACACCTACAATGTTGAACATGCAGTATGTGTCTGATTTGTAAAGATTTCAATCTTCTCGTCGCTAATCACAACGACTTCAACCGATCAATCCATTTGGTCATGGGCGGCATATGACCACTGACAAATACTACGAAACGCCTGTCTTCCATTCTAAGGTCAGTCAATAGAAAACTCTAATCAAACACGTAGTATCCCTGTTCAAACTATTTCACTACACCGACTGAACATTTCATAGCACGAATCAATATTCAGTAATGTTGTATTCAATAATCAATCATTTTCACTTAAATATCTGTCAGAAGAAATAACATCAATGAAACCACCATGATGTAGGGCACACAGTTGTCAAGAATTTCACAGTCTCCACAATCAATATCCAAGCATAAATTGTTCATCTGAAATACAACGAAGCAGTGCGTTCTACATGTTGATTCGATGAGAAGCGAAATATTGAAATTTTGTTCACTGAAATGAGAAGATTGTTGAGAAAAGTGAATTGGACTTCGCAAATGAAATGTAGATCATTGGACACTATGGACTGCATTCAGAATGCTTTCTGACTCGTAGTCGAACAGACATGTGAAACGGTTGGTCATTTTGAGGTTGAAATAATCAGAGCCGTATTTGTTCACTTGAAAACATGAAGATTGGTACAAGGAGGCACGAAATGTATATATATGCAGCACACATTGCGGTTGGATTTGTCTGAGGACTGGAATACAGTGCGAGCGCCCGAACCGAATCAGGTGGATTTCTCAGGAGGCCACACCACCAGCCTTTCACCTGAGGTGTAATCCACAAGGCAGTGAAGCAACGTCGGGCGATACGGTCCCATGGTAGACGGTGACCAACAATCGGTTTCATACGCCATTTATTCCCTCAACAGTTATAATCTAACACCTACACCTACAATGTTGAACATGCAGTATGTGTTTGATTTGTAAAGATTTCAATCTTCTCGTCGTTAACCACAACGACTTCAACCGATCAATCCATTTGTTCATGGGCGGCATATGACCACTGACAAATACTACGAAACGCCTGTCTTCCATTCTACGGTCAGTCAATAGAAAACTCTAATCAAACACGTAGTATCCCTGTTCAAACTATTTCACTACACCGACTGAACATTTCATAGCACGAATCAATATTCAGTAATGTTGTATTCAATAATCAATCATTTTCACTTAAATATCTGTCAGAAGAAATAACATCAATGAAACCACCATGATGTAGGGCACACAGTTGTCAAGAATTTCACAGTCTCCACAATCAATATCCAAGCATAAATTGTTCATCTGAAATACAACGAAGCAGTGCGTTCTACATGTTGATTCGATGAGAAGCGAAATATTGAAATTTTGTTCACTGAAATGAGAAGATTGTTGAGAAAAGTGAATTGGACTTCGCAAATGAAATGTAGATCATTGGACACTATGGACTGCATTCAGAATGCTTTCTGACTCGTAGTCGAACAGACATGTGAAAGTGTTGGTCATTTTGAGGTTGAAATAATCAGAGCCGTATTTGTTCACTTGAAAACATGAAGATTGGTACAAGGAGGCACGAAATGTATATATATGCAGCACACATTGCGGTTGGATTTGTCTGAGGACTGGAATACAGTGCGAGCGCCCGAACCGAATCAGGTGGATTTCTCAGGAGGCCACACCACCAGCCTTTCACCTGAGATGTAATCCACAAGGCAGTGAAGCAACGTCGGGCGATACGGTCCCATGGTAGACGGTGACCAACAATCGGTTTCATACGCCATTTATTCCCTCAACAGTTATAATCTAACACCTACACCTACAATGTTGAACATGCAGTATGTGTTTGATTTGTAAAGATTTCAATCTTCTCGTCGCTAATCACAACGACTTCAACCGATCAATCCATTTGGTCATGGGCGGCATATGACCACTGACAAATACTACGAAACGCCTGTCTTCCATCTACGGTCAGTCAATAGAAAACTTTAATCAAACACGTAGTATCCCTGTTCAAACTATTTCACTACACCGACTGAACATTTCATAGCACGAATCAATATTCAGTAATGTTGTATTCAATAATCAATCATTT
>NW_017386364.1:5393-9286 GCF_000237925.1 Schistosoma mansoni
CAGTTATAATCTAACACCTACACCTACAATGTTGAACATGCAGTATGTGTTTGATTTGTAAAGATTTCAATCTTCTCGTCGTTAACCACAACGACTTCAACCGATCAATCCATTTGTTCATGGGCGGCATATGACCACTGACAAATACTACGAAACGCCTGTCTTCCATTCTACGGTCAGTCAATAGAAAACTCTAATCAAACACGTAGTATCCCTGTTCAAACTATTTCACTACACCGACTGAACATTTCATAGCACGAATCAATATTCAGTAATGTTGTATTCAATAATCAATCATTTTCACTTAAATATCTGTCAGAAGAAATAACATCAATGAAACCACCATGATGTAGGGCACACAGTTGTCAAGAATTTCACAGTCTCCACAATCAATATCCAAGCATAAATTGTTCATCTGAAATACAACGAAGCAGTGCGTTCTACATGTTGATTCGATGAGAAGCGAAATATTGAAATTTTGTTCACTGAAATGAGAAGATTGTTGAGAAAAGTGAATTGGACTTCGCAAATGAAATGTAGATCATTGGACACTATGGACTGCATTCAGAATGCTTTCTGACTCGTAGTCGAACAGACATGTGAAACGGTTGGTCATTTTGAGGTTGAAATAATCAGAGCCGTATTTGTTCACTTGAAAACATGAAGATTGGTACAAGGAGGCACGAAATGTATATATATGCAGCACAGATTGCGGTTGGATTTGTCTGAGGACTGGAATACAGTGCGAGCGCTCGAACCGAATCAGGTGGATTTCTCAGGAGGCCACACCACCAGCCTTTCACCTGAGGTGTAATCCACAAGGCAGTGAAGCAACGTCGGGCGATACGGTCCCATGGTAGACGGTGACCAACAATCGGTTTCATACGCCATTTATTCCCTCAACAGTTATAATCTAACACCTACACCTACAATGTTGAACATGCAGTATGTGTTTGATTTGTAAAGATTTCAATCTTCTCGTCGCTAATCACAACGACTTCAACCGATCAATCCATTTGGTCATGGGCGGCATATGACCACTGACAAATACTACGAAACGCCTGTCTTCCATTCTACGGTCAGTCAATAGAAAACTCTAATCAAACACGTAGTATCCCTGTTCAAACTATTTCACTACACCGACTGAACATTTCATAGCACGAATCAATATTCAGTAATGTTGTATTCAATAATCAATCATTTTCACTTAAATATCTGTCAGAAGAAATAACATCAATGAAACCACCATGATGTAGGGCACACAGTTGTCAAGAATTTCACAGTCTCCACAATCAATATCCAAGCATAAATTGTTCATCTGAAATACAACGAAGCAGTGCGTTCTACATGTTGATTCGATGAGAAGCGAAATATTGAAATTTTTGTTCACTGAAATGAGAAGATTGTTGAGAAAAGTGAATGGACTTCGCAAATGAAATGTAGATCATTGAACACTATGGACTGCATTCAGAATGCTTTCTGACTCGTAGTCGAACAGACATGTGAAACGGTTGGTCATTTTGAGGTTGAAATAATCAGAGCCGTATTTGTTCACTTGAAAACATGAAGATTGGTACAAGGAGGCACGAAATGTATATATATGCAGCACACATTGCGGTTGGATTTGTCTGAGGACTGGAATACAGTGCGAGCGCCCGAACCGAATCAGATGGATTTCTCAGGAGGCCACACCACCAGCCTTTCACCTGAGGTGTAATCCACAAGGCAGTGAAGCAACGTCGGGCGATACGGTCCCATGGTAGACGGTGACCAACAATCGGTTTCATACGCCATTTATTCCCTCAACAGTTATAATCTAACACCTACACCTACAATGTTGAACATGCAGTATGTGTCTGATTTGTAAAGATTTCAATCTTCTCGTCGCTAATCACAACGACTTCAACCGATCAATCCATTTGGTCATGGGCGGCATATGACCACTGACAAATACTACGAAACGCCTGTCTTCCATTCTACGGTCAGTCAATAGAAAACTCTAATCAAACACGTAGTATCCCTGTTCAAACTATTTCACTACACCGACTGAACATTTCATAGCACGAATCAATATTCAGTAATGTTGTATTCAATGATCAATCACTTTCACTTAAATATCTGTCAGAAGAAATAACATCAATGAAACCACCATGATGCAGGGCACACAGTTGTCAAGAATTTCACAGTCTCCACAATCAATATCCAAGCATAAATTGTTCATCTGAAATACAACGAAGCAGTGCGTTCTACATGTTGATTCGATGAGAAGCGAAATATTGAAATTTTGTTCACTGAAATGAGAAGATTGTTGAGAAAAGTGAATTGGACTTCGCAAATGAAATGTAGATCATTGGACACTATGGACTGCATTCAGAATGCTTTCTGACTCGTAGTCGAACAGACATGTGAAACGGTTGGTCATTTTGAGGTTGAAATAATCAGAGCCGTATTTGTTCACTTGAAAACATGAAGATTGGTACAAGGAGGCACGAAATGTATATATATGCAGCACACATTGCGGTTGGGATTTGTCTGAGGACTGGAATACAGTGCGAGCGCCCGAACCGAATCAGATGGATTTCTCAGGAGGCCACACCACCAGCCTTTCACCTGAGGTGTAATCCACAAGGCAGTGAAGCAACGTCGGGCGATACGGTCCCATGGTAGACGGTGACCAACAATCGGTTTCATACGCCATTTATTCCCTCAACAGTTATAATCTAACACCTACACCTACAATGTTGAACATGCAGTATGTGTCTGATTTGTAAAGATTTCAATCTTCTCGTCGCTAATCACAACGACTTCAACCGATCAATCCCATTTGGTCATGGGGCGGCATATGACCACTGACAAATACTACGAAACGCCTGTCTTCCATTCTACGGTCAGTCAATAGAAAACTCTAATCAAACACGTAGTATCCCTGTTCAAACTATTTCACTACACCGACTGAACATTTCATAGCACGAATCAATATTCAGTAATGTTGTATTCAATAATCAATCATTTTCACTTAAATATCTGTCAGAAGAAATAACATCAATGAAACCACCATGATGTAGGGCACACAGTTGTCAAGAATTTCACAGTCTCCACAATCAATATCCAAGCATAAATTGTTCATCTGAAATACAACGAAGCCGTGCGTTCTACATGTTGATTCGATGAGAAGCGAAATATTGAAATTTTGTTCACTGAAATGAGAAGATTGTTGAGAAAAGTGAATTGGACTTCGCAAATGAAATGTAGATCATTGGACACTATGGACTGCATTCAGAATGCTTTCTGACTCGTAGTCGAACAGACATGTGAAACGGTTGGTCATTTTGAGGTTGAAATAATCAGAGCCGTATTTGTTCACTTGAAAACATGAAGATTGGTACAAGGAGGCACGAAATGTATATATATGCAGCACACATTGCGGTTGGATTTGTCTGAGGACTGGAATACAGTGCGAGCGCTCGAACCGAATCAGGTGGATTTCTCAGGAGGCCACACCACCAGCCTTTCACCTGAGGTGTAATCCACAAGGCAGTGAAGCAACGTCGGGCGATACGGTCCCATGGTAGACGGTGACCAACAATCGGTTTCATACGCCATTTATTCCCTCAACAGTTATAATCTAACACCTACACCTACAATGTTGAACATGCAGTATGTGTCTGATTTGTAAAGATTTCAATCTTCTCGTCGCTAATCACAACGACTTCAACCGATCAATCCATTTGGTCATGGGCGGCATATGACCACTGACAAATACTACGAAACGCCTGTCTTCCATTCTACGGTCAGTCAATAGAAAACTCTAATCAAACACGTAGTATCCCTGTTCAAACTATTTCACTACACCGACTGAACATTTCATAGCACGAATCAATATTCAGTAATGT
>NW_017386364.1:9486-12415 GCF_000237925.1 Schistosoma mansoni
GATGAGAAGCGAAATATTGAAATTTTGTTCACTGAAATGAGAAGATTGTTGAGAAAAAGTGAATTGGACTTCGCAAATGAAATGTAGATCATTGGACACTATGGACTGCATTCAGAATGCTTTCTGACTCGTAGTCGAACAGACATGTGAAACGGTTGGTCATTTTGAGGTTGAAATAATCAGAGCCGTATTTGTTCACTTGAAAACATGAAGATTGGTACAAGGAGGCACGAAATGTATATATATGCAGCACACATTGCGGTTGGATTTGTCTGAGGACTGGAATACAGTGCGAGCGCTCGAACCGAATCAGGTGGATTTCTCAGGAGGCCACACCACCAGCCTTTCACCTGAGGTGTAATCCACAAGGCAGTGAAGCAACGTCGGGCGATACGGTCCCATGGTAGACGGTGACCAACAATCGGTTTCATACGCCATTTATTCCCTCAACAGTTATAATCTAACACCTACACCTACAATGTTGAACATGCAGTATGTGTCTGATTTGTAAAGATTTCAATCTTCTCGTCGCTAATCACAACGACTTCAACCGATCAATCCATTTGGTCATGGGCGGCATATGACCACTGACAAATACTACGAAACGCCTGTCTTCCATTCTACGGTCAGTCAATAGAAAACTCTAATCAAACACGTAGTATCCCTGTTCAAACTATTTCACTACACCGACTGAACATTTCATAGCACGAATCAATATTCAGTAATGTTGTATTCAATAATCAATCATTTTCACTTAAATATCTGTCAGAAGAAATAACATCAATGAAACCACCATGATGCAGGGCACACAGTTGTCAAGAATTTCACAGTCTCCACAATCAATATCCAAGCATAAATTGTTCATCTGAAATACAACGAAGCAGTGCGTTCTACATGTTGATTCGATGAGAAGCGAAATATTGAAATTTTGTTCACTGAAATGAGAAGATTGTTGAGAAAAGTGAATTGGACTTCGCAAATGAAATGTAGATCATTGGACACTATGGACTGCATTCAGAATGCTTTCTGACTCGTAGTCGAACAGACATGTGAAACGGTTGGTCATTTTGAGGTTGAAATAATCAGAGCCGTATTTGTTCACTTGAAAACATGAAGATTGGTACAAGGAGGCACGAAATGTATATATATGCAGCACACATTGCGGTTGGATTTGTCTGGGGACTGGAATACAGTGCGAGCGCCCGAACCGAATCAGGTGGATTTCTCAGGAGGCCACACCACCAGCCTTTCACCTGAGGTGTAATCCACAAGGCAGTGAAGCAACGTCGGGCGATACGGTCCCATGGTAGACGGTGACCAACAATCGGTTTCATACGCCATTTATTCCCTCAACAGTTATAATCTAACACCTACACCTACAATGTTGAACATGCAGTATGTGTCTGATTTGTAAAGATTTCAATCTTCTCGTCGCTAATCACAACGACTTCAACCGATCAATCCATTTGGTCATGGGCGGCATATGACCACTGACAAATACTACGAAACGCCTGTCTTCCATTCTACGGTCAGTCAATAGAAAACTCTAATCAAACACGTAGTATCCCTGTTCAAACTATTTCACTACACCGACTGAACATTTCATAGCACGAATCAATATTCAGTAATGTTGTATTCAATAATCAATCATTTTCACTTAAATATCTGTCAGAAGAAATAACATCAATGAAACCACCATGATGCAGGGCACACAGTTGTCAAGAATTTCACAGTCTCCACAATCAATATCCAAGCATAAATTGTTCATCTGAAATACAACGAAGCAGTGCGTTCTACATGTTGATTCGATGAGAAGCGAAATATTGAAATAAGGGTCACTGAAATGAGAAGATTGTTGAGAAAAGTGAATTGACTCGCAAATGAAAGTGTAGATCATTGGACACTATGGACTGCATTCAGAATGCTTTCTGACTCGTAGTCGAACAGACATGTGAAACGGTTGGTCATTTTGAGGTTGAAATAATCAGAGCCGTATTTGTTCACTTGAAAACATGAAGATTGGTACAAGGAGGCACGAAATGTATATATATGCAGCACACATTGCGGTTGGATTTGTCTGAGGACTGGAATACAGTGCGAGCGCCCGAACCGAATCAGATGGATTTCTCAGGAGGCCACACCACCAGCCTTTCACCTGAGGTGTAATCCACAAGGCAGTGAAGCAACGTCGGGCGATACGGTCCCATGGTAGACGGTGACCAACAATCGGTTTCATACGCCATTTATTCCCTCAACAGTTATAATCTAACACCTACACCTACAATGTTGAACATGCAGTATGTGTCTGATTTGTAAAGATTTCAATCTTCTCGTCGCTAATCACAACGACTTCAACCGATCAATCCATTTGGTCATGGGCGGCATATGACCACTGACAAATACTACGAAACGCCTGTCTTCCATTCTACGGTCAGTCAATAGAAAACTCTAATCAAACACGTAGTATCCCTGTTCAAACTATTTCACTACACCGACTGAACATTTCATAGCACGAATCAATATTCAGTAATGTTGTATTCAATAATCAATCATTTTCACTTAAATATCTGTCAGAAGAAATAACATCAATGAAACCACCATGATGTAGGGCACACAGTTGTCAAGAATTTCACAGTCTCCACAATCAATATCCAAGCATAAATTGTTCATCTGAAATACAACGAAGCAGTGCGTTCTACATGTTGATTCGATGAGAAGCGAAATATTGAAATTTTGTTCACTGAAATGAGAAGATTGTTGAGAAAAGTGAATTGGACTTCGCAAATGAAATGTAGATCATTGGACACTATGGACTGCATTCAGAATGCTTTCTGACTCGTAGTCGAACAGACATGTGAAACGGTTTGGTCATTTTGAGGTTGAAATAATCAGAGCCGTATTTGTTCACTTGAAAACATGAAGATTGGTA
>NW_017386364.1:12615-13622 GCF_000237925.1 Schistosoma mansoni
AATGAAATGTAGATCATTGGACACTATGGACTGCATTCAGAATGCTTTCTGACTGGTAGTCGAACAGACATGTGAAACGGTTGGTCATTTCGAGGTGAAATAATCAGAGCCGTATTTGTTCACTTGAAAACATGAAGATTGGTACAAGGAGGCACGAAATGTATATATATGCAGCACACATTGCGGTTGGATTTGTCTGAGGACTGGAATACAGTGCGAGCGCCCGAACCGAATCAGGTGGATTTCTCAGGAGGCCACACCACCAGCCTTTCACCTGAGGTGTAATCCACAAGGCAGTGAAGCAACGTCGGGCGATACGGTCCCATGGTAGACGGTGACCAACAATCGGTTTCATACGCCATTTATTCCCTCAACAGTTATAATCTAACACCTACACCTACAATGTTGAACATGCAGTATGTGTCTGATTTGTAAAGATTTCAATCTTCTCGTCGCTAATCACAACGACTTCAACCGATCAATCCATTTGGTCATGGGCGGCATATGACCACTGACAAATACTACGAAACGCCTGTCTTCCATTCTACGGTCAGTCAATAGAAAACTCTAATCAAACACGTAGTATCCCTGTTCAAACTATTTCACTACACCGACTGAACATTTCATAGCACGAATCAATATTCAGTAATGTTGTATTCAATAATCAATCATTTTCACTTAAATATCTGTCAGAAGAAATAACATCAATGAAACCACCATGATGCAGGGCACACAGTTGTCAAGAATTTCACAGTCTCCACAATCAATATCCAAGCATAAATTGTTCATCTGAAATACAACGAAGCAGTGCGTTCTACATGTTGATTCGATGAGAAGCGAAATATTGAAATTTTGTTCACTGAAATGAGAAGATTGTTGAGAAAAGTGAATTGGACTTCGCAAATGAAATGTAGATCATTGGACACTATGGACTGCATTCAGAATGCTTTCTGACTCGTAGTCGAACAGACATGTGAAACGGTTGGACATTTTGAGGTGAAATATCG
>NW_017386362.1:0-2950 GCF_000237925.1 Schistosoma mansoni
TTCTCGATTTCCATATAAACGTCATTCCTAACACATCAATCATCACGCACATATCAATGAGAAACGCAAATTTCACTTCAGAGTGTTCCGAAGACATTCGATCAGAGATATGTGTGAAGGAAGAATTATATGTTGTTGAATGAGTTCACCGGTCGACATTCAACTCAATGTTCGAAATGATAATGAAAATTGTGTTGGTGATTAGGACGCAATGCATGGTTGAGAGGATGGAGTATGAATTGAGTGTGTTATTTGTGGTGGTCCATGTGCACAAGCAACGATTCCATGTGCACATTGGTCCAACTCAACCACACAATCAAATGCATCATCGCATTCGCACACTGCCTCTTCAATCCAAGTGTGAACGTCATTGCAACCACAAACACTCGAATTGACATCAACACACATTTGTGACACTCTACACAAGTACGCAGCACAACTCATCTGCACATCCGATTCACAATTCTCATTGTCACAGTCGATATCCACATAAATCTAATTCCTCTCACATTAGTCATCACGCACATATCAATGAGAAACGCAAATTTCACTTCAAAATATTCCAAAGATTTTCGATCAGTGGTATGCGTGAAGGAAGAATTATATGTTGTTGAATGAGTACACCGGTCGACATTCAACTCAATGTTCGAAATGATAATCAAAATTGTGTTGGTGATTAGGACGCAATGCATGGTTGAGAGGATGGAGTATGAATTGAGTGTGTTATTTGTGGTGGTCCATGTGCACAAGCAACGATTCCATGTGCACATTGGTCCAACACAACCACACAATCAAATGCATCATCGCATTCGCACACTAGCCTCTTCAATCCAAGTGTGAACGTCATTGCAACCACAAACACTCGAATTGACATCACCACACATTTGTGACACTCTACACAAGTACGCAGCACAACTCATCTGCACATCCGATTCACAATTCTCATTGTCACAGTCGATATCCACATAAACCTAATTCCTCTCACATTAGTCATCACGAACATATCAATGAGAAACGCAAATTTCACTTCATAATGTTCCGAAGACATTCGATCAGTGGTATGTGTGAAGGAAGAATTATATGTTGTTGAATGAGTTCACCGGTCGACATTCAACTCAATGTTCGAAATGATTATCAAAATTGTGTTGGTGATTAGGACGCAATGCATGATTGAGAGGATGGAGTATGAATTGAGTGTGTTATTTGTGGTGATCCATGTGCACAAGCAACGATTCCATGTGCACATTGCTCCAACACAACCACACAATCAAATGCATCATCACATTCGCTCACTGACTACTCAATACATATGTGAACTACATTTCAATTGGAAAGAAAAATAATGATATTACCACACATTTGTGCGACTATGCGCAAGTAAGCAGCACAACTCATCTGCACATCCGATTCACAATTCTCATTGTCACAGTCGATATCCACATAAACCTAATTCCTAACACATCAATCATCACGCACATATCAATGAGAAACGCAAATTTCACTTCAAAATGTTCCAAAGATTTTCGATCACAGATATGTGTGAAGGAAGAATTATATGTTGTTGAATGAGTTCACCGGTCGACATTCAACTCAATGTTCGAAATGATAATGAAAATTGTGTTGGTGATTAGGACGCAATGCATGGTTGAGAGGATGGAGTATGAATTGAGTGTGTTATTTGTGGTGGTCCATGTGCACAAGCAACGATTCCATGTGCACATTGGTCCAACTCAACAACACAATCAAATGCATCATCACATTCGCTCACTGCCACTTCAATCCAGGTGTGAATGTCATTGCAACCACAAACACTCGAATTGACATCACCACACATTTGTGACACTCTACACAAGTACGCAGCACAACTCATCTGCACATCCGATTCACAATTCTCATTGTCACAGTCGATATCCACATAAACCTATTTCCTCTCACATTAGTCATCACGCACATATCAATGAGAAACGCAAATTTCACTTCAAAATATTCCAAAGATTTTCGATCAGAGATATGTGTGAAGGAAGAATTATATGTTGTTGAATGAGTTCACCGGTCGACATTCAACTCAATGTTCGAAATGATAATCAAAATTGTGGTGGTGATTAGGACGCAATGCATGGTTGAGAGGATGGAGTATGAATTGAGTGTGTTATTTGTGGTGGTCCATGTGCACAAGCAACGATTCCATGTGCACATTGGTCCAACTCAACCACACAATCAAATGCATCATCACATTCGCCCACTGCCTCTTCAATCCAGGTGTGAATGTCATTGCAACCACAAACACTCGAATTGACATCACCAAACTTTTGTGACACTCTACACAAGTACGCAGCACAACTCATCTGCACATCCGATTCACAATTCTCATTGTCACAGTCGATATCCACACAAACCTAATTCCACTCACATTAATCATCACGCACATATCAATGAGAAACGCGAATTTCACTCCAAAATATTCCAACGACAATCGATCGGAGATATGTGTGAAGAGAGAATAACATGTTGTTGAATGAATTTTACTCGCGAAATAAAAATTGAAAGTTCGAGATGATAAGGCATACAGATTTTTTGATTCGTAGGCAATGCCTGTTCGAGAAGACGGAGAATGAATTGAGTGTGTTATTTGTGGTGGTCCATGTGCACAAGCAACGATTCCATGTGCACATTGGTCCAACTCAACCACACAATCAAATGCATCATCACATTCGCACACTGCCTCTTCAATCCAAGTGTGAACGTCATTGCAACCACAAACACTCGAATTGGCATCACCACACATTTGTGACACTCTACACAAGTACGCAGCACAACTCATCTGCACATCCGATTCACAAATCTCATTGTCACAGTCGATATCAACATAAATCTCATTCCTGTCACATGAGTCATCCCGCACATATCAATGAAAAAAAGCAAATTTCCCTTCCAAAATATTCCAAAGACA
>NW_017386362.1:3150-13501 GCF_000237925.1 Schistosoma mansoni
TGAATGTCATTGCAACCACAAACACTCGAATTGGCATCACCACACATTTGTGACACTCTACACAAGTACGCAGCACAACTCATCTGCACATCCGATTCACAATTCTCATTGTCACAGTCGATATCCACATAAATCTCATTCCTGTCACATGAGTCATCACGCACATATAGATGAGAAACGCAAATTTCACTTCAAAATATTCCAAAGATTTTCGATCAGTGGTATGCGTGAAGGAAGAATTATATGTTGTTGAATGAGTTCACCGGTCGACATTCAACTCAATGTTCGAAATGATAATCAAAATTGTGGTGGTGATTAGGACGCAATGCATGGTTGAGAGGATGGAGTATGAATTGAGTGTGTTCATTTGTGGTGGTCCATGTGTACATTGGTCCAACACAACCACACAATCAAATGCATCATCACATTCGCCCACTGCCTCTTCAATCCAGGTGTGAATGTCATTGCAACCACAAACACTCGAATTGGCATCACCACACATTTGTGACACTCTACACAAGTACGCAGCACAACTCATCTGCACATCCGATTCACAATTCTCATTGTCACAGTCGATATCCACATAAATCTCATTCCTGTCACATGAGTCATCACGCACATATCAATGAGAAACGCAAATTTCACTTCAAAATATTCCAAAGACATTAGATCAGAGATATGTGTGAAGAAAGAATAACATGTTGTTGAATGAATTTAACTCTCGAAATAAAAATTAATAGTTCGAGATGATAAGGCAAACAGTTTTATTGATTCGTAGGCAATGCCTGTTCGAGAAGACGGAGTATGAATTGAGTGTGTTATTTGTGGTGGTCCATGTGTACATTGGTCCAACACAACCACACATCAAATGCATCATCACATTCGCCCACTGCCTCTTCAATCCAGGTGTGAACGTCATTGCAACCACAAACACTCGAATTGGCATCACCACACATTTGTGACACTCTACACAAGTACGCAGCACAACTCATCTGCACATCCGATTCACAATTCTCATTGTCACAGTCGATATCCACATAAATCTCATTCCTGTCACATGAGTCATCACGCACATATCGATGAGAAACGCAAATTTCACTTCAAAATATTCCAAAGATTTTCGATCAGTGGTATGCGTGAAGGAAGAATTATATGTTGTTGAATGAGTTCACCGGTCGACATTCAACTCAATGTTCGAAATGATAATCAAAATTGTGGTGGTGATTAGGACGCAATGCATGGTTGAGAGGATGGAGTATGAATTGAGTGTGTTATTTGTGGTGGTCCATGTGCACAAGCAACGATTCCATGTGCACATTGGTCCAACTCAACCACACAATCAAATGCATCATCGCATTCGCTCACTGACTACTCAATACATATGTGAACTACATTTCAATTGGAAAGAAAAATAATGATATTACCACACATTTGTGCGACTATGCGCAAGTAAGCAGCACGACTCATCTGCACATCCGATTCACAATTCTCATTGTCACAGTCGATATCCACATAAACCTAATTCCTCTCACATTAGTCATCACGAACATAAGAATGAGAAACGCAAATTTCACTTCAAAATATTCTAAAGATTTTCGATCAGTGGTATGCGTGAAGGAAGAATTATATGTTGTTTAATGAGTTCACCGGTCGACATTCAACTCAATGTTCGAAATGATAATCAAAATTGTGTTGGTGATTAGGACGCAATGCATGGTTGAGAGGATGGAGTATGAATTGAGTGTGTTATTTGTGGTGGTCCATGTGCACAAGCAACGATTCCATGTGCACATTGGTCCAACACAACCACACAATCAAATGCATCATCGCATTCGCACACTGCCTCTTCAATCCAAGTGTGAACGTCATTGCAACCACAAACACTCGAATTGACATCAACAAAGATTTGTGACACTCTACACAAGTACGCAGCACAACTCATCTGCACATCCGATTCACAATTCTCATGTCACAGTCGATATCCACATAAATCTCATTCCTCTCACATTAGTCATCACGCACATATCAATGAGAAACGCAAATTTCACTTCAAAATATTCCAAAGATTTTCGATCAGTGGTATGCGTGAAGGAAGAATTATGTGTTGTTGAATGAGTTCACCGGTCGACATTCAACCCAATGTTCGAAATGATAATCAAAATTGTGTTGGTGATTAGAACGCAATGTATGGTTGAGAGGATGGAGTATGAATTGAGTGTGTTATTTGTGGTGGTCCATGTGCACAAGCAACGATTCCATGTGCACATTGGTCCAACACAACCACACAATCAAATGCATCATCGCATTCGCACACTGCCTCTTCAATCCAAGTGTGAACGTCATTGCAACCACAAACACTCGAATTGACATCAACACACATATGTGACACTCTACACAAGTACGCAGCACAACTCATCTGCACATCCGATTCACAATTCTCATTGTCACAGTCGATATCCACATAAACATCATTCCTAACACATCGATCATCACGCACATATCAATGAGAAACGCAAATTTCACTTCAAAATATTCCAAAGATTTTCGATCAGTGGTATGCGTGAAGGAAGAATTATATGTTGTTGAATGAGTTCACCGGTCGACATTCAACTCAATGTTCGAAATGATAATCAAAATTGTGTTGGTGATTAGGACGCAATGCATGGTTGAGAGGATGGAGTATGAATTGAGTGTGTTATTTGTGGTGGTCCATGTGCACAAGCAACGATTCCATGTGCACATTGGTCCAACTCAACCACACAATCAAATGCATCATCGCATTCGCTCACTGACTACTCAATACATATGTGAACTACATTTGAAATGGAAAGAAAAATAATGATATTACCACACATTTGTGCGACTATGCGCAAGTAAGCAGCACGACTCATCTGCACATCCGATTCACAATTCTCATTGTCACAGTCGATATCCACATAAACCTAATTCCTCTCACATTAGTCATCACGCACATATCAATGAGAAACGCAAATTTCACTTCAAAATATTCCAAAGATTTTCGATCAGTGGTATGCGTGAAGGAAGAATTATATGTTGTTGAATGAGTTCACCGGTCGACATTCAACTCAATGTTCGAAATGATAATCAAAATTGTGTTGGTGATTAGGACGCAATGCATGGTTGAGAGGATGGAGTATGAATTGAGTGTGTTATTTGTGGTGGTCCATGTGCACGAGCAACGATTCCATGTGCACATTGGTCCAACTCAACCACACAATCAAATGCATCATCGCATTCGCACACTGCCTCTTCAATCCTAGTGTGAATGTCATTGCAACCACAAACACTCGAATTGACATCATCACACATTTGTGACACTCTACACAAGTACGCAGCACAACTCATCTGCACATCCGATTCACAATTCTCATTGTCACAGTCGATAACCACATAAATCTTATTCCTGTCACATGAATCATCAAGCACATATCAATGAGAAACGCAAATTTCACTTCAAAATATTCCAAAGATTTTCGATCAGAGATATGTGTGAAGAAAGAATTATGTGTTGTTGAATGAGTTCACCGGTCGACATTCAACTCAATGTTCGAAATGATAATCAAAATTGTGGTGGTGATTAGGACGCAATGCATGGTTGAGAGGATGGAGTATGAATTGAGTGTGTTATTTGTGGTGGTCCATGTGCACAAGCAACGATTCCATGTGCACATTGGTCCAACTCAACCACACAATCAAATGCATCATCACATTCGCACACTGCCTCTTCAATCCAAGTGTGAACGTCATTGCAACCACAAACACTCGAATTGACATCAACACACATTTGTGACACTCTACACAAGTACGCAGCACAACTCATCTGCACATCCGATTCACAATTCTCATTGTCACAGTCGAAATCCACATAAACGTCATTCCTAACACATCAATCATCACGCACATATCAATGAGAAACGCAAATTTCACTTCAAAATATTCCAAAGATTTTCGATCAGAGATATGTGTGAAGGAAGAATTATATGTTGTTGAATGAGTTCACCGGTCGACATTCAACTCAATGTTCGAAATGATAATCAAAATTGTGTTGGTGATTAGGACGCAATGCATGGTTGAGAGGATGGAGTATGAATTGAGTGTGTTATTTGTGGTGGTCCATGTGCACAAGCAACGATTCCATGTGCACATTGGTCCAACTCAACCACACAATCAAATGCATCATCACATTCGCCCACTGCCTCTTCAATCCAGGTGTGAATGTCATTGCAACCACAAACACTCGAATTGACATCACCAAACTTTTGTGACACTCTACACAAGTACGCAGCACAACTCATCTGCACATCCGATTCACAATTCTCATTGTCACAGTCGATATCCACACAAACCTAATTCCACTCACATTAATCATCACGCACATATCAATGAGAAACGCGAATTTCACTCCAAAATATTCCAACGACAATCGATCGGAGATATGTGTGAAGAGAGAATAACATGTTGTTGAATGAATTTTACTCGCGAAATAAAAATTGAAAGTTCGAGATGATAAGGCATACAGATTTTTTGATTCGTAGGCAATGCCTGTTCGAGAAGACGGAGAATGAATTGAGTGTGTTATTTGTGGTGGTCCATGTGCACAAGCAACGATTCCATGTGCACATTGGTCCAACTCAACCACACAATCAAATGCATCATCACATTCGCACACTGCCTCTTCAATCCAAGTGTGAACGTCATTGCAACCACAAACACTCGAATTGGCATCACCACACATTTGTGACACTCCACACAAGTACGCAGCACAACTCATCTGCACATCCGATTCACAATTCTCATTGTCACAGTCGATATCCACATAAATCTCATTCCTCTCACATTAGTCATCACGAACATAAGAATGAGAAACGCAAATTTCACTTCAAAATATTCCAAAGATTTTCGATCAGTGGTATGCGTGAAGGAAGAATTATATGTTGTTGAATGAGTTCACCGGTCGACATTCAACTCAATGTTCGAAATGATAATCAAAATTGTGTTGGTGATTAGGACGCAATGCATGGTTGAGAGGATGGAGTATGAATTGAGTGTGTTATTTGTGGTGGTCCATGTGCACAAGCAACGATTCCATGTGCACATTGGTCCAACTCAACCACACAATCAAATGCATCATCGCATTCGCACACTGCCTCTTCAATCCAAGTGTGAACGTCATTGCAACCACAAACACTCGAATTGACATCAACACACATTTGTGACACTCTACACAAGTACGCAGCACAACTCATCTGCACATCCGATTCACAATTCTCATTGTCACAGTCGATATCCACATAAACCTAATTCCTCTCACATTAGTCATCACGCACATATCAATGAGAAATGCAAATTTCACTTCAGAATGTTCCGAAGACATTCGATCAGAAATTTGTGTGAAGGAAGAATTAAATGTTGTTGAATGAGTTCACCGGTCGACATTCAACTCAATGTTCGAAATGATAATCAAAATTGTGTTGGTGATTAGGACGCAATGCATGGTTGAGAGGATGGAGTATGAATTGAGTGGGTTATTTGTGGTGGTCCATGTGCACAAGCAACGATTCCATGTGCACATTGGTCCAACTCAACCACACAATCAAATGCATCATCACATTCGCACACTGCCTCTTCAATCCAAGTGTGAACGTCATTGCGACCACAAACACTCGAATTGACATCACCACACATTTGTGACACTCTACACAAGTACGCAGCACAACTCATCTGCACATCCGATTCACAATTCTCATTGTCACAGTCGATATCTACATAATTGTCATTCCTAACACATCAATCATCACGCACATATCAATGAGAAACGCGAATTTCACTCCAAAATATTCCAAAGACATTCGATCAGAGATATGTGTGAAGAAAGAATTATATGTTGTTGAATGAATTTTACTCGCGAAATAAAAATTGAAAGTTCGAGATGATAAGGCAAACAGTTTTTTTGATTCGTAGGCATTGAATGGTTTAGAAGACGAAGTATGAATTGAGTGTGTTATTTGTGGTGGTCCATGTGCACAAGCAACGATTCCATGTGCACATTGGTCCAACTCAACCACACAATCAAATGCATCATCACATTCGCCCACTGCCTCTTCAATCCAAGTGTGAACGTCATTGCAACCACAAACACTCGAATTGGCATCACCACACATTTGTGACACTCTACACAAGTACGCAGCACAACTCATCTGCACATCCGATTCACAATTCTCATTGTCACAGTCGATATCCACATAAATCTCATTCCTGTCACATGAGTCATCACGCACATATCAATGAGAAACGCAAATTTCACTTCAAAATATTCCAAAGATTTTCGATCAGAGATATGTGTGAAGAAAGAATTATATGTTGTTGAATGAGTTCACCGTTCGACATTCAACTCAATGTTCGAAATGATAATCAAAATTGTGGTGGTGATTAGGACGCAATGCATGGTTGAGAGGATGGATTATGAATTGAGTGTGTTATTTGTGGTGGTCCATGTGCACAAGCAACGATTCCATGTGCACATTGGTCCAACTCAACCACACAATCAAATGCATCATCACATTCGCCCACTGCCTCTTCAATCCAGGTGTGAATGTCATTGCAACCACAAACACTCGAATTGACATCACCACACATTTGTGACACTCTACACAAGTACGCAGCACAACTCATCTGCACATCCGATTCACAATTCTCATTGTCACAGTCGATATCCACATAAACGTCATTCATAACACATCAATCATCACGCACATATCAATGAGAAACGCAAATTTCACTCCAAAATATTCCAAAGACATTCGAACAGAGATATGTGTGAAGAAAGAATTATATGTTGTTGAATGAATTTTACTCGCGAAATAAAAATTGAAAGTTCGAGATGATAAGGCAAACAGTTTTTTTGATTCGTAGGCAATGCCTGTTCGAGAAGACGGAGAATGAATTGAGTGTGTTATTTGTGGTGGTCCATGTGCACAAGCAACGATTCCATGTGCACATTGGTTCAACTCAACCACACAATCAAATGTATCATCACATTCGCCCACTGCCTCTTCAATCCAGGTGTGAATGTCATTGCAACCACAAACACTCGAATTGACATCACCACACATTTGTGACACTCTACACAAGTACGCAGCACAACTCATCTGCACATCCGATTCACAATTCTCATTGTCACAGTCGATATCCACATAAATCTTATTCCTGTCACATGAGTTATCAAGCACATATCAATGAGAAACGCAAATTTCACTCCAAAATATTCCAAAGACATTCGATCAGAGATATGTGTGAAGAAAGAATTACATGTTGTTGAATGAATTTAACTCTCGAAATAAAAATTAAAATTTCGAGATGATAAGTCATACAGTTTTTTTAATTCATAGGCATTGATTGGTTTAGAAGACGAAGTATGAATTGAGTGTGTTATTTGTGGTGGTCCATGTGCACAAGCAACGATTCCATGTGCACATTGGTCCAACTCAACAACACAATCAAATGCATCATCACATTCGCTCACTGACTACTCAATACATATGTGAACTACATTTCAATTGGAAAGAAAAATAATGATATTACCACACATTTGTGCGACTATGCGCAAGTAAGCAGCACGACTCATCTGCACATCCGATTCACAATTCTCATTGTCACAGTCGATATCCACATAAACGTCATTCCTAACACATCAATCATCACGCACATATCAATGAGAAACGCAAATTTCACTCCAGAATGTTCCGAAGACATTCGATCAGAGATATGTGTGAAGGAAGAATTATATGTTGTTGAATGAGTTCACCGGTCGACATTCAACTCAATGTTCGAAATGATAATCAAAATTGTGTTGGTGATTAGGACGCAATGCATGGTTGAGAGGATGGAGTATGAATTGAGTGTGTTATTTGTGGTGGTCCATGTGCACAAGCAACGATTCCATGTGCACATTGGTCCAACTCAACCACACAATCAAATGCATCATCGCATTCGCTCACTGCCTCTTCAATCCAAGTGTGAACGTCATTGCAACCACAAACACGCGAATTAGCATCACCACACATTTGTGACACTCTACACAAGTACGCAGCACAACTCATCTGCACATCCGATTCACAATTCTCATTGTCACAGTCGATATCCACATAAATCTTATTCCTGTCACATTAGTCATCACGCACATATCAATGAGAAACGCAAATTTCACTCCAAAATATTCCAAAGACATTCGATCAGAGATATGGTGAAGAAAGAATTATATGTTGTTGAATGAATTTTACTCGCGAAATAAAAATTGAAAGTTCGAGATGATAAGGCAAACATTTTTTTTATTCGTAGGCATTGAATGGTTTAGAAGACGAAATATGAAATGAGTGTGTTATTTGTGGTGGTCCATGTGCACAAGCAACGATTCCATGTGCACATTGGTCCAACTCAACCACACAATCAAATGCATCATCACATTCGCCCACTGCCTCTTCAATCCAAGTGTGAATGTCATTGCAACCACAAACACTCGAATTGGCATCACCACACATTTGTGACACTCTACACAAGTACGCAGCACAACTCATCTGCACATCCGATTCACAATTCTCATTGTCACAGTCGATATCCACATAAATCTCATTCCTGTCACATGAGTCATCACGCACATATCAATGAGAAACGCAAATTTCACTCCAAAATATTCCAAAGACATTCGATCAGAGATATGTGTGAAGAAAGCATTATATGTTGTTGAATGAATTTTACTCGCGAAATAAAAATTGAAAGTTCGAGATGATAAGGCAAACATTTTTTTTATTCGTAGGCATTGAATGGTTTAGAAGACGAAATATGAATTGAGTGTGTTATTTGTGGTGGTCCATGTGCACAAGCAACGATTCCATGTGCACATTGGTCCAACTCAACCACACAATCAAATGCATCATCACATTCGCACACTGCCTCTTCAATCCAGGTGTGAATGTCATTGCAACCACAAACACTCGAATTGGCATCACCACACATTTGTGACACTCTACACAAGTACGCAGCACAACTCATCTGCACATTCGATTCACAATTCTCATTGTCACAGTCGATATCCACATAAATGTCATTCCTCTCACATGAGTCATCACGCACATATCAATGAGAAACGCAAATTTCACTCCAAAATATTCCAATGCCATTCGATCAGTGAAATGTGTGAAGAAAGAATTACATGTTGTTGAATGAATTTAACTCTCGAAATAAAAATTATTAGTTCGAGATGATAAGGCAAACAGTTTTTTTGATTCGTCGGCAATGCCTGTTCGAGAAGACGGAGAATGAATTGAGTGTGTTATTTGTGGTGGTCCATGTGCACAAGCAACGATTCCATGTGCACATTGGTCCAACTCAACCACACAATCAAATGCATCATCACATTCGCACACTGCCTCTTCAATCCAAGTGTGAATGTCATTGCAACCACAAACACTCGAATTGACATCACCACACATTTGTGACACTCTACACAAGTACGCAGCACAACTCATCTGCACATCCGATTCACAATTCTCATTGTCACAGTCGATATCCACATAAACGTCATTCCTGTCACATGAGTCATCACGCACATATCAATGAGAAACGCGAATTTCACTCCAAAATATTCCAATGACATTCGATCAGAGATATGTGTGAAGAAAGAATTATATGTTGTTGATTGAATTTAACTCCCGAAATGAAAATTGAAAGTTCGAGATGATAAGGCAAACATTTTTTTTATTCGTAGGCATTGAATGGTTTATAAGACGAAGTAAGAATTGAGTGTGTTATTTGTGGTGGTCCATGTGCACATTGGTCCAACTCAACCACACAATCAAATGCATCATCACATTCGCACACTGCCTCTTCAATCCAGGTGTGAATGTCATTGCAACCACAAACACTCGAATTGGCATCACCACACATTTGTGACACTCTACACAAGTACGCAGCACAACTCATCTGCACATCCGATTCACAATTCTCATTGTCACAGTCGATATCCACATAAATCTCATTCCTGTCACATGAGTCATCACGCACATATCAATGAGAAACGCAAATTTCACTTCAAAATATTCCAAAGATTTTCGATCAGTGGTATGCGTGAAGGAAGATTTATATGTTGTTGAATGAGTTCACAGGTCGACATTCAACTCAATGTTCGAAATGATAATCAAAATTGTGGTGGTGATTAGGACGCAATGCATGGTTGAGAGGATGGAGAATGAATTGAGTGTGTTAATTGTGGTGGTCCATGTGCACAAGCAACGATTCCATGTGCACATTGTCCAACTCAACCACACAATCACTC